>NW_025961123.1:358-2000 GCF_023159225.1 Perognathus longimembris pacificus | reverse complement strand
CTCTCAACTTGGGCATTACAAGGCAAAGATGAAACCTGAACAAGTATCTATGTTAACATGTCCCATTTTTGTTTTCCAAAGCAAAGGAAGTGAGTTACATCCATTTGTATTAAGTCTGAGCCCTCAGGGGGATTGACACCTTTTGGGGGACTAACAACGTATGGAGGGCAATTTTTAAACTCTATTAGGCTGTTCTTGTTCTTGAGGATCCCAAACTGTTTACATAGAGAGGCGGCATCTTGATGAAAAAAATGGAGTAATTTTGTTGAGCTGTTTTTAACTTACTAGAATTGATAACCTGCCAATTAGGGCACCTACCTCTTAATTTCTATGAAACAGAGGCTCTGGAAGTCCAGAATGGGCTATGATGTGCTGAATGAAACAAGGTGCAGGGTTTTACGAATGGGGTTGGATAAGGTTAGAGCTTAGGGTTAAGGTAAGATTTCATTTTTTTGCCATTTCCGGTGCTTGAACTCAAGGCCTGAGCAAGCACTGTTCCTGGCTTCTTTTTGCTCTAGGCTAGCACTAAACCACTTGAGCCACAGCACCACTTCCAGCTTTTTTCTATATATGTGGTGCTTGATGAATCGCACCCAGGGCTTCAAGTATACGCGGTGAGCACTTTACCACTAGGCCATATGCCCAGCCCCTAGAGTTAGATTTTGTTTTGCCAGTCTTGCGGCTTGAACTCAAGGCCTGAGTGCTGTTCTTGGATTCTTTTTGTTCAGGGCTAGCACTCTACCTCTTGAGCCACAGAGTCACTTCTGGATTTTTCTAGATGTGTGGTGCTGAGGAATCAAACCCCGGGCTTCATGTATATGAGAGAAACACTCTACCACCAGGCATTATCCTTAGCTCTGTGGTTAGGGTTTTGAATAAACCATTTTTTCTGCTTTTTATGATTTCTGATTAAGCTCTATTGATGGTAGTCTTTCTGTATATTTTAGCTACCTACACCTACATGTTTCTTAGAGATTTTGATAATTTAGAGGCAGTAGAAATGCATATTTGAAGTGAATAAGTCTTTTTCACATTTAAGTAGATGCGGCTATTTCATACTAATTTTGATATTATTTCATTCTTTACACTGTAGTAATAAACAAATGCAGTTTTAGAACCTGTGTTTTAATAGCAATTTTGAGTGTTAAAGTTTGGCAGTTGTGGACACTGAACACTAGGGGGAGCCAGTTGTATTCACATTGGGAATGTTCCTGTAATTGCTATGATTTTTTTTTTTTCTTTTCTGTCCTGGGGCTTGAATTCAGGGCCTGGCCTCTGTCCCTGAGCTCTTTTGCTCAAGGCCAGTGCTCCACCACTTTGAGCCAGGGCTCCACCTCGGGTTTTTTTGGACTGGTTAATTGGAGATAAGAGTCTGGAGGCCTTTCCTGCCCTGGATAGCTTCAAACCAATCCTCAGATCTCAGCCTTCTGGGTAGTTAGGATTACAGGCGTGAGACACCAGCGTCTGAATTAAGTTTTTTTTTTTTTTGCAATTTTGCATAGAAAATCTCCCAAATAAGAACAGATTTTTTTTTTGTTTTTAGATTATGTGTGTGTGTTTAGGATTTTTTTCACAGAAAAAAATTTTATCATCAGAAGTTATATTCGTCCAAGTTATAATTTTGAGTGTGTTATAACTAAGT
>NW_025961123.1:0-258 GCF_023159225.1 Perognathus longimembris pacificus | reverse complement strand
AGCACTGAACAGGAAAGAAATGTGCTTTGTTTTCAGTGTGTACATTGTAGAGATGGTTTACCATGTGGCATGAGCTGAGTCCACTCCTGGTTGTGCTTACAGGGTTTTGGTGGTGGTGGTGGTGGGGTTTTTTTCTGTTGGTTGAACTCAGGGGCTGGGCACTGTCCCTGAGCTCTTTCACTCAAGCCTAGCACTCTACCACTTTGAGCTCCACTTTCAGTTTTCTGGTGGATAATAGGAGATAAGAGTCTCATGGGC
>NW_025961122.1:0-38009 GCF_023159225.1 Perognathus longimembris pacificus | reverse complement strand
TCATTTAGAACCTGCACTTACGAAGGGGGTATGCAGCTGTATATCAGGGAGTAAACCTTCTGAGAATAAAAACAGCTGGAGCGTGTTAAGGTAATTACACAGGGGACAGGATAATGTACTGGGAACTCCTCGGAAGAATCTGATTTGTGGTGAGGGGAGAGAGATAAAAGCTCATTTAAGAACGACATGACATGCTGCGTAGGTAGCTGTTTATCAGTAAATATCTCCACTGAGATTAAGAAAAGCAGTAGCTTAATAAATTAAGTATTTTCTGGTATGATTACTGTACTGGTAACTCCCCAAAGGAATCTGGATTGTGGTGAGGGAACAGAGAAAAAAGCTCATTTAGGACCTGCACTTACGAATGCGGTAGGCAGCAGTTATCAGGGAGTAAACCTTCTGAGAATAAAAACAGCTGGAGCTTGTTAAGGTAATTACACAGAGGAAAGGATAAAGTACTGGGAACTCCTCAGAAGAATCTGATTTGTGGTGAGGGGAGAGAGATAAAAGCTCATTTAGGAACGACATGAACATGCTGCATACGTAGCTGTTTATCAGTAAATAACTCCACTGAGATTAAGAAAAGCAGTAGCTTAATAAATTAAATTCTTCCTGGTATGGTTACTGTACTGGTAACTCCACAAAAGAATCTGGATTGTGGTGAGGGAACAGAGAAAAGAGCTCATTTAGGACCTGCACTTACGAAGGGGGTAGGCCGCTGTATATCAGGGAGTAAACCTTCTGAGAATAAAAACAGCAGGAGCTTGTTAAGGTAATTACACAGGGGAAAGGATAATGTACTGGGAACTCCTTACAATAATCTGATTTGTGGTGAGGGGAGAGAGATAAAAGCTCATTTAGGAACGACATGAACATGCTGCGTAGGTCGCTGTTTATCAGTAAATATCTCCACTGAGATTAAGAAAAGCAGTAGCTTAAAAAATTAAGTACTTCCTGCTATAGATACTGTACTGGTAACTCCCCAAAATAATCTGGATTGTGTTGAGGGAACAGAGAAAAAAGCTCATTTAGGACCTGCACTTACGAAGGGGGTAGGCAGCTGTATATCAGGGAGTAAACCTTCTGAGAATAAAAACAGCTGGAGCTTGTTAAGGTAATTACACAGGGGAAAGGATAATGTACTGGGAACTCCTCAGAAGAATCTGATTTGTGGTGAGGGGAGAGAAATAAAAGCTCATTTAGGAACGACATGAACATGCTGCGTAGGTAGCTGTTTATCAGTAAATATCTCCACTGAGATTAAGGAAAGCAGTAGCTTAATAAATTAAGTACTTCCTGGTATGGTTACTGTACTGGTAACTCCCCAAAAGAATCTGGATTGTGGTGGGGGAACAGAGAAAAAAGCTCATTTAGAACCTGCACTTACGAAGGGGGTAGGCAGCTGTATATCAGGGAGTAAACCTTCTGAGAATAAAAACAGCTGGAGCGTGTTAAGGTAATTACACAGGGGAAAGGATAATGTACTGGGAACTCCTCGGAAGAATCTGATTTGTGGTGAGAGGAGAGAGATAAAAGCTCATTTAAGAACGACATGAACATGCTGCGTAGGAAGCTGTTTATCAGTAAATATCTCCACTGAGATTAAGAAAAGCAGTAGCTTAATAAATTAAGTACTTTCTGGTATGATTACTGTACTGGTAACTCCCCAAAGGAATCTGGATTGTGGTGAGGGAACAGAGAAAAAATCTCATTTAGGACCTGCACTTACGAAAGGGGTAGGCAGCAGTTATCAGGGAGTAAACCTTCTGAGAATAAAAACAGCTGGAGCTTGTTAAGGTAATTACACAGGGGAAAGGATAAAGTACTGGGAACTCCTCAGAAGAATCTGATTTGTGGTGAGGGCAGAGAGATAAAAGCTCATTTAGGAACGACATGAACATGCTGCATAGGTAGCTGTTTATCAGTAAATATCTCCACTGAGATTAAGAAAAGCAGTAGCTTAATAAATTAAGTACTTCCTGGTATGGTTACTGTACTGGTAACTCCACAAAAGAATCTGGATTGTGGTGAGGGAACAGAGAAAAGAGCTCATTTAGGACCTGCACTTACGAAGGGGGAAGGCCGCTGTATATCAGGGAGTAAACCTTCGGAGAATAAAAACAGCTGGAGCTTGTTAAGGTAATTACACAGGGGAAGGATAATGTACTGGGAATTCCTTACAGTAATCTGATTTGTGGTGACGGGGAGAGAGATAAAAGCTCATTTAAGAACGACATAAACATGCTGCGTAGGTAGCTGTTTATCAGTAAATATCTCCACTGAGATTAAGAAAAGCAGTAGCTGAATAAATTAAGTACTTCCTGGTATGGTTACTGTACTGGTAACTCCCCAAAAGAATCTGGATTGTGGTGAGGGAACAGAGAAAAAAGCTCATTTAGGACCTGCACTTACGAAGGGGGTAGACAGCTGTATATCAGGGAGTAAACCTTCTGAGAATAAAAACAGCTGGAGCTTGTTAAGATAATTACACAGGGGAAAGGAAAATGTACTGGGAACTCCTCAGAAGAATCTGATTTGTGGTGAGGGGAGAGAGATAAAAGCTCATTTAGGAACGACATGAACATGCTGCGTAGGTACCTGTTTATCAGTAAATATCTCCACTGAGATTAAGAAAAGCAGTAGCTTAATAAATTAAGTACTTCCTGGTATGGTTACTGTACTGGTAACTCCCCAAAGAATCTGGATTGTGGTGAGGGAACAGAGAAAAAAGCTCATTTAGGACCTGCACTTACGAAGGGGGTAGGCAGTTGTATATCAGGGAGTAAACCTTCTGTGAATAAAAACAGCTGGAGCTTGATAAGGTAATTACACAGGGGAAAGGATAATGTACTGGGAACTCCTCAGAAGAATCTGATTTGTGGTGAGGGCAGAGAGATAAAAGCTCATTTAGGAACGACATGAACATGCTGCGTAGGTAGCTGTTTATCAGTAAATATCTCCACTGAGATTAAGAAAAGCAGTAGCTTAATAAATTAAGTATTTCCTGGTATGGTTACTGTACTGGTAACGCCCCAAAAGAATCTGGATTGTGGTGAGGGAACAGAGAAAAAAGCTCATTTAGGACCTGCACTTACGAAGGTGGTAGGCAGATGTATATCAGGGAGTAAACCTTCTGAGAATAAAAACAGCTGGAGCTTGTTAAATAATTACACAGGGGAAAGATAATGTTCTGGGAACTCCTCAGAAGAATCTGATTTGTGGTGAGGGGAGAGGGATAAAAGCTCATTTAGGAACGACATGAACATGCTGCGTAGGTAGCTGTTTATCAGTAAATATCTCCACTGAGATTAAGAAAAGCAGTAGCTTAAAAAATTAAGTACTTCCTGCTATAGATACTGTACTGGTAACTCCCCAAAATAATCTGGATAGTGTTGAGGGAACAGAGAAAAAAGCTCATTTAGGACCTGCACTTACGAAGGGGGTAGGCAGCTGTATATCAGGGAGTAAACCTTCTGAGAATAAAAACAGCTGGAGCTTGTTAAGGTAATTACACAGGGGAAAGGATAATGTACTGGGAACTCCTCAGAAGAATCTGATTTGTGGTGAGGGGAGAGAAATAAAAGCTCATTTAGGAACGACATGAACATGCTGCGTAGGTAGCTGTTTATCAGTAAATATCTCCACTGAGATTAAGGAAAGCAGTAGCTTAATAAATTAAGTACTTCCTGGTATGGTTACTGTACTGGTAACTCCCCAAAAGAATCTGGATAGTGGTGGGGGAACAGAGAAAAAAGCTCATTTAGAACCTGCACTTACGAAGGGGGTAGGCAGCTGTATATCAGGGAGTAAACCTTCTGAGAATAAAAACAGCTGGAGCGTGTTAAGGTAATTACACAGGGGAAAGGATAATGTACTGGGAACTCCTCGGAAGAATCTGATTTGTGGTGAGGGGAGAGAGATAAAAGCTCATTTAAGAACGACATGAACATGCTGCGTAGGTAGCTGTTTATCAGTAAATATCTCCACTGAGATTAAGAAAAGCAGTAGCTTAATAAATTAAGTACTTCCTGGTTTGGTTACTGTACTGGTAGCTCCCCAAAAAAATCTGGATTGTGGTGAGGGAACAGAGAAAAAAGCTCATTTAAGACCTGCACTTACAAAGGGGGTAGGCAGCTGTATATCAGGGAGTAAACCTTCTGAGAATAAAAACAGCTGGAGCTTGTTAAGGTAATTACTCAGGGCAAAGGATAATGTACTGGGATTCCTCAGAACAATCTGATTTGTGGTGAGGGGAGAGAGATAAAAGCTCATTTAGGAACGACATGAACATGCTGCGTAGGTAGCTGTTTATCAGTAAATATCTCCACTGAGATTAAGAAAATCAGTAGCTTAATAAATTAAGAACTTCCTGGTATGGTTACTGTACTGGTAACTCCCCAAATGAATCTGGATTTTGGTGAGGGAACAGAGAAAAAAGCTCATTTAGGACCTGTACTTATGAAGGGGGTAGGCAGCTGTATATCAGGGAGTAAACCTTCTGAGAATAAAAACAGCTGGAGCTTGTTAAGGTAATTACACAGGGGAAATGATAATGTACAGGGAACTCCTCTGAAGAATCTGATTTGTCGTGAGGGGAGAGAGATAAAAACTCATTTAGGAACGACATGAACATGCTGTGTAGGTAGCTGTTTATCAGTAAATATCTCCACTGAGATTAAGAAAAGCAGTAGCTTAATAAATTAAGTACTTCCTGGTATGGTTACTGTACTGGTAACTCCCCAAAAGAATCTGGATTGTGGTGAGGGAACAGAGAAAAAAGCTCATTTAGGACTTGCACTTACGAAGGTGGTAGGCAGCTGTATATCAGGGAGTAAACCTTCTGGGAATAAAAACAGCAGGAGCTTGTTAAGGTAATTACACAGGGGAAAGGATAATGTACTGGGAACTCCTCAGAAGAATCTGATTTGTGGTGAGGGGAGAGAGATAAAAACTCATTTAGGAACGACATGAACATGCTGCGTAGGTAGCTGGTTATCACTAAGTATCTCCAGTGAGATTAAGAAAAGCAGTAGCTTAATAAATTAAGTACTTCCTGTATGGTTACTGTACTGGTAACTCCCCAAAAGAATCTGGATTGTGGTGAGGGAACAGAGAAAAATGCTCATATAGGACCTGCACTTACGAAGGGGGTAGGCAGCTGTATATCAGGGAGTAAACCTTCTGAGAATAAAAACAGCTGGAGCTTGTTAAGGTAATCACAATGGGGAAAGGATAATGTACTGGGAACTCCTCAGAAGAATCTGATTTGTGGTGAGTGGAGAGAGATAAAAGCTCATTTCTGAACGACATGAACATGCTGCGTAGGTAGCTGTTTATCAGTAAATATCTCCACTGAGATTAAGAAAAGCAGTAGCTTAATAAAATTAAGTACTTCCTGGTATGGTTACTGTACTGGTAACTCCCCAAAAGAATCTGGATTGTGGTGAGGGAACAGAGAAAAAAGCTCATTTAGAACCTGCAATTACGAAGGAGGTAGGCAGCAGTATATCAGGGAGTAAACCTTCTGAGAATAAGAACAGCTGGACCTTGTTAAGGTAATTACACAGGGGAAAGGATAATGTACTGGGAACTCCTCAGAAGAATCTGATTTGTGGTGAGGGGAGAGAGATAATAGCTCATTTAGGAACGACATGAACATGCTGCGTAGGTAGCTGTTTATCAGTAAATATCTCCACTGAGATTAAGAAAAGCAGTACCTTAATAATTTAAGTACTTCCTGGTATGGTTACTGTACTGGTAACTCCCCAAAAGAATCTGGATTGTGGTGAGGGAACAGAGAATAAAACTCATTTACGACCTGCACTTACGAAGGGGGTAGGCAGCTGTATATCAGGGAGTAAACCTTCTGACAATAAAAACAGCTGGAGCTTGTTAAGGTAATTACACAGGGGAAAAGATAATGTACTGGGAACTCCTCCTAAGAATCTGATTTGTGGTGAGGGGAGAGAGATAAATACTCATTTAGGAACGACATGAACATCCTGCGTAGGTAGCTGTTTATCAGTAAATATCTCCACTGAGATTAAGAAAAGCAGTAGCTTAATAAATTAAGTACTTCCTGGTATAGTTACTGTACTGGTAACTCCCCAAAAGAATCTGGATTGTGGTGAGGGAACAGAGAAAAAAGCTCATTTAGGACCTGCACTTAGGAAGGGGGTAGGCAGCTGTATATCAGGGAGTAAACCTTCTGAGAATAAAAACAGCTGGAGCTTGTTAAGGTAATTACACAGGGGAAAGGATAATGTACTGGAAACTCCTCAGAAGAATCTGATTGGTGGTGAGGGGAGAGAGATAAAAGCTCATTTAGGAACGACATGAACATGCTGCGTAGGTAGCTGTTTATCAGTAAATATCTCCACTGAGATTAAGAAAAGCAGTAGCTTAATACATTAAGTACTTCCTGGTATGGTTACTGTACTGGTAACTCCCCAAAAGAATCTGGATTGTGGTGAGGGAACAGAGAAAAAAAGCTCATTTAGGACCTGCACTTACGAAGGGTGTAGGCAGCTGTATATCAGGGAGTAATCCTTCTGAGAATAAAAACAGCTGGAGCTTGTTAAGGTAATTACACAGGGGAAAGGATAATGTACTGGGAACCCCTCAGAAGAATCTGATTTGTGGTGAGGGGAGAGAGATAAAAGCTCATTTAGGAACGAGATGAACATGCTGCGTAGGTAGCTGTTTATCAGTAAATATCTCCACTGAGATTAACAAAAGCAGTAGCTTAGTAAATTAAGTACTTCCTGGTATGGTTACTGTACTGGTAACTCCCCAAAAGAATCTGGATTTTGGTGAGGGATCAGAGATAAAAGCTCATTTAGGACCTGCACTTACGAAGGGGGTAGGCAGCTGTATATCAGGGAGTAAACCTACTGAGAATAAAAACAGCTGGAGCTTGTTAAGGTAATTACACAGGGGAAAGGATAATGTACTGGGAACTCCTGAGAAGAATCTGATTTGGGGTGAGGGGAGAAGATAAAAGCTCATTTAGGAACGACATGAACATGCTGCGTAGGTAGCTGTTTATCAGTAAATATCTCCACTGAGATTAAGAAAAGCAGTAGCTTAATAAATTAAGTACTTCCTGGTATGGTTACTGTACTGGTAACTCCCCAAAAGAATCTGGATTGTGGTGAGGGAACAGAGAAAAAAGCTCTTTTATGACCTGCACTTACGAAGGGGGTAGGCAGTTGTATATCAGGGAGTAATCCTTCTGATAATAAAAACAGCTGGAGCTTGTTAAGGTAAGTACACAAGGGAAAGGATAATGTACTGGGAACTCCTCAGAAGAATCTGATTTGTGGTGAGGGGAGAGAGAAAAAAGCTCATTTAGGAACGACATGAACGTGCTCAGTAGGTAGCTGTTTATCAGTAAATATCTCCATTGAGATTAAGAAAAGCAGTAGCTTAATAAATTTAGTACTTCCTGGTATGGTTACTGTACTGGTAACTCCCCAAAAGAATCTGGATTGTGGTGAGGGAACAGAGAAAAAAGCTCATTTAGGACCTGCACTTACGAAGGGGGTAGGCAGCTGTATATCAGGGAGTAAACCTTCTGAGAATAAAAACAGCTGGAGCTTGTTAAGGTAATTACACAGGGGAAAGGATAATGTACTGGGAACTCCTGAGAAGAATCTGATTTGTGGTGAGCGGAGAGAGATAAAAGCTCATTTAGGAACGACATAAACATGCTGCGTAGGTAGCTGTTTATCAGTAAATATCTCCACTGAGATTAAGAAAAGCAGTAGCTTAATAAATTAAGTACTTCCTGGTATGGTTACTGTACTGGTAACTCCCCAAAAGAATCTGGATTGTGGTGAGGGAACAGAGAAAAAAGCTCATTTAGAACCTGCAATTACAAAGGAGGTAGGCAGCAGTATATCAGGGAGTAAACCTTCAGAGAATAAAAACAGCTGGACCTTGTTAAGGTAATTACACAGGGGCAAGGATAATGTACTGGGAACTCCTCAGAAGAATCTGATTTGTGGTGAGGGGAGAGAGATAAAAGCTCATTTAGGAACGACATGAACATGCTGCGTAGGTAGCTGTTTATCAGTAAATATCTCCACTGAGATTAAGAAAAGCAGTAGCTTAATAAATTAAGTACTTCCTGGCATGGTTACTGTACTGGTAGCTCCCCAAAAAAATCTGGATTGTGGTGAGGGAACAGAGAAAAAAGCTCATTTAGGACCTGCACTTACAAAGGGGGTAGGCAGCTGTATATCAGGGAGTAAACCTTCTGAGAATAAAAACAGCTGGAGCTTGTTAAGGTAATTACTCAGGGCAAAGGATAATGTACTGGGATTCCTCAGAACAATCTGATTTGGGGTGAGGGGAGAGAGATAAATGCTCATTTAGGAACGACATGAACATGCTGCGTAGGTAGCTGTTTATCAGTAAATATCTCCACTGAGATTAAGAAAAGCAGTAGCTTAATACATTAAGTACTTCCTGGTATGGTTACTGTACTGGTAACTCCCCAAAAGAATCTGGATTGTGGTGAGGGAACAGAGAAAAAAGCTCTTTTATGACCTGCACTTACGAAGGGGGTAGGCAGTTGTATATCAGGGAGTAAACCTTCTGATAATAAAAACAGCTGGAGCTTGTTAAGGTAAGTACACAGGGGAAAGGATAATGTACTGGGAACTCCTCAGAAGAATCTGATTTGTGGTGAGGGGAGAGAGATAAATGCTCATTTAGGAACGACATGAACGTGCTCAGTAGGTAGCTGTTTATCAGTAAATATCTCCACTGAGATTAAGAAAAGCAGTAGCTTAATAAATTTAGTACTTCGTGGTATGGTTACTGTACTGGTAACTCCCCAAAAGAATCTGGATTGTGGTGAGGGAACAGAGAAAAAAGCTCATTTAGGACCTGCACTTACGAAGGGGGTAGGCAGCTGTATATCAGGGAGTAAACCTTCTGAGAATAAAAACAGCTGGAGCTTGTTAAGGTAATTACACAGGGGAAAGGATAATGTACTGGGAACTCCTGAGAAGAATCTGATTTGTGGTGAGCGGAGAGAGATAAAAGCTCATTTAGGAACGACATAAACATGCTGCGTAGGTAGCTGTTTATCAGTAAATATCTCCACTGAGATTAAGAAAAGCAGCAGCTTAATAAATTAAGTACTTCCTGGTATGGTTACTGTACTGGTAACTCCCCAAAAGAATCTGGATTGTGGTGAGGGAACAGAGAAAAAAGCTCATTTAGAACCTGCAATTACAAAGGAGGTAGGCAGCAGTATATCAGGGAGTAAACCTTCAGAGAATAAAAACAGCTGGACCTTGTTAAGGTAATTACACAGGGGAAAGGATAATGTACTGGGAACTCCTCAGAAGAATCTGATTTGTGGTGAGGGGAGAGAGATAAAAGCTCATTTAGGAACGACATGAACATGCTGCGTAGGTAGCTGTTTATCAGTAAATATCTCCACTGAGATTAAGAAAATCAGTAGCTTAATAAATTAAGTACTTCCTGGTATGGTTACTGTACTGGTAGCTCCCCAAAAAAATCTGGATTGTGGTGAGGGAACAGAGAAAAAAGCTCATTTAGGACCTGCACTTACAAAGGGGGTAGGCAGCTGTATATCAGGGAGTAAACCCTCTGAGAATAAAAACAGCTGGAGTTTGTTAAGGTAATTACTCAGGGCAAAGGATAATGTACTGGGATTCCTCAGAACAATCTGATTTGTGGTGAGGGGAGAGAGATAAAAGCTCATTTAGGAACGACATGAACATGCTGCGTAGGTAGCTGTTTATCAGTAAATATCTCCACTGAGATTAAGAAAATCAGTAGCTTAATAAATTAAGAACTTCCTGGTATGGTTACTGTACTGGTAACTCCCCAAATAATCTGGATTTTGGTGAGGGAACAGAGAAAAAAGCTCATTTAGGACCTGTACTTATGAAGGGGGTAGGCAGCTGTATATCAGGGAGTAAACCTTCTGAGAATAAAAACAGCTGGAGCTTGTTAAGGTAATTACACAGGGGAAATGATAATGTACAGGGAACTCCTCAGAAGAATCTGATTTGTGGTGAGGGGAGAGAGATAAAAACTCATTTAGGAACGACATGATCATGCTGTGTAGGTAGCTGTTTATCAGTAAATATCTCCACTGAGATTAAGAAAAGCAGTAGCTTAATAAATTAAGTACTTCCTGGTATGGTTACTGTACTGGTAATTCCCCAAAAGAATCTGGATTGTGGTGAGGGAACAGAGAAAAAAGCTCATTTAGGACTTGCACTTACGAAGGTGGTAGGCAGCTGTATATCAGGGAGTAAACCTTCTGAGAATAAAAACAGCTGGAGCTTGTTAAGGTAATTACACAGGGGAAAGGATAATGTACTGGGAACTCCTCAGAAGAATCTGATTTGTGGTGAGGGGAGAGAGATAAAAACTCATTTAGGAACGACATGAACATGCTGCGTATGTAGCTGGTTATCAGTAAGTATCTCCACTGAGATTAAGAAAACAGTAGCTTAATAAATTAAGTACTTCCTGGTATGGTTACTGTACTGGTAACTCCCCAAAAGAATCTGGATTGTGGTGAGGGAACAGAGAAAAAAGCTCATTTAGGACCTGCACTTACGAAGGGGGTAGGCAACTGTATATCAGGGAGTAAACCTTCTGAGAATAAAAACAGCTGGAGTTTGTTAAGGTAATTACACTGGGGAACGGATAATGTACTGGGAACTCCTCAGAAGAATCTGATTTGTGGTGAGGGGAGAGAGATAAAAGCTCATTTCTGAACGACATGAACATGCTGCGTAGGTAGCTGTTTTTCAGTAAATATCTCCACTGAGATTAAGAAAAGCAGTAGCTTAATAAATTAAGTACTTCCTGGTATTGTTTCTGTACTGGTAACTCCCCAAAAGTATCTAGATTGTGGTGAGGGAACAGAGAAAAACGCTCATTTTGGACCTGCACTTGCGAAGGGAATAGCCAGCTCTTTATCTGGGAGTAAACCTTCTGAAAAGAAAAACCGCTAGAGCTTGTTAAGGTAACTACACAGGGGAAAGGAAAATGTACTGGAAACTACTCAGAAGAATCTGATTTGTGGTGAGGGGAGAGAGATAAAAGCTCATTTAGGAACGACATGAACATGCTGCGTAGGTAGCTGTTTATCAGTAAATATCTCCACTGAGATTAAGAAAAGCAGTAGCTTAATAAATGAAGTACTTCCTGGTATGGTTACTGTACTGGTAACTCCCCAAAAGAATCTGGATTGTGGTGAGGGAACAGAGAAAAAAGCTCATTTAGGACCTGCACTTACGAAGGCGGTAGGCAGCTGTATATCAGGGAGTAAAACTTCTGAGAATAAAAACAGCTGGAGATTGTTAAGGTAATTACACAGGGGAAAAGATAATGTACTGGGAACTCCTCAGAATAATCTGATTTGTGGTGAGGGGAGAGAGATAAAAGCTCATTTAGGAAAGACATGAACATGCTGCGTAGGTAGCTGTTTAGCAATAAATATCTCCACTGAGAATAAGAAAAGCAGTAGCTTAATAAATTAAGTACTTCCTGGTATGGTTACTGTACTGGTAACTCCCCAAAAGAATCTGGATTGTGGTGAGGGAACAGAGAAAAAAGCTCATTTAGGACCAGCACTTATGAAGGGGGTAGGCAGCTATATATCAGGGAGTAAACCTTCTGAGAATAAAAACAGCTGGAGCTTGTTAAGGTAATACACAGGGGAAAGGATAATGTACTGGGAACTCCTCAGAAGAATCTGATTTGTGGTGAGGGGAGAGAGATAAAAGCTCATTTAGGAACGACATGAATGCTGCTTAGGTAGCTGGTTATCAGTAAATATCTCCACTGAGATTAAGAAAAGCAGTAGCTTAATAAATTAAGTACTTCCTGGTATGGTTACTGTACTGGCAACTCCCCAAAAGAATCTGGATTGTGGTGAGGGAACAGAGAAAAACGCTCATTTAGGACCTGCACTTACGAAGGGGGTAGGCCGCAGTATATCAGGGAGTAAACCTTCTGAGAATAAAAACAGCTGGAGCTTGTTAAGGTCATTAGACAGGGGAAAAGATAATGTACAGGGAACTCCTCAGAAGAATCTGATTTGTGGTGAAGAGAGAGAGATAAGAGCTCATTTAGGAACGACATGAACATGCTGTGTAGGTAGCTGTTTATCAGTAAATATCTCCACTGAGATTAAGAAAAGCAGTAGCTTAATGAATTCAGTGCTTCCTGGTATGGTTACTGTACTGGTAACTCCCCAAAAGAATCTGGATTGTGGTGAGGGAACAGAGAAAAAAGCTCATTTAGGACCTGCACTTACGAAGGGGGTAGGCACCTGTATATCAGGGAGTAAACCTTCTGAGAATAAAAACAGCTGGAGCTTATTAAGGTAATTACACAGCAGACAGGATAATGTACTGGGAACTCCTCAGAAGAATGTGATTTGTGGTGAGGGCTGAGATATAAAAGCTCATTTAGGAACGACATGAACATGCTGCGTAGGTAGTTGTTTATCAGTAAATATCTCCACTGAGATTAAGAAAAGCAGTAGCTTAATAAATTAAGTAATTCCTGGTATGGTTACTGTACTGGTAACTCCCCAAAAGAATATGGATGGTGGTGAGGGACCAGAAAAAAAGCTCATTTAGGACCTGCACTTACGAATTGGGTAGGCAGCTGTATATCAGGGAGTAAACCTTCTGAGAATAAAAACAACTGGAGCTTGTTAAGATAATTACACACGGGAAAGGATAATGTACTGGGAACTCCTCAGAAGAATCTGATTTGTGGTGAGGGGAGAGAGATAAAAGCTCATTTAGGAACGACATGAACATGCTGCCTACGTAGCTGTTTGTCAGTAAATATCTCCACTGAGATTAAGAAAAGCAGTAGCTTAATAAATTAAGTACTTCCTGGTATGGTTACTGTACTGGTAACTCCCCAAAAGAATCGGGATTGTGGTGAGGGAACAGAGAAAAATGCTCATTTAGGACCTGCACTTACGAAGGGGGTAGGCAGCTGTATATCAGGGAGTAAACCTTCTGAGAATAAAAACAGCTGGAGCTTGTTAAGGTAATTACACAGGGGAAAGGATAATGTACTGGGAACTCCTCCGAAGAATCTGATTTGTGGTGAGGGGAGAGAGATAAAAGCTCATTTAGGAACGACATGAACATGCTGCGTACGTAGCTGTTTATCAGTAAATATCTCCACTGAGATTAAGAAAAGCAGTAGATTAATAAATTAAGTTCTTCCTGGTATGGTTACTGTACTGGTAACTCCCTAAAAGAATCTGGATTGTGGTGAGGGAACAGAGAAAAAAGCTCATTTAGGACCTGCACATACGAAGGGGGTAGGCAGCTGTATATCAGGGAGTAAACCTTCTGAGAATAAAAACAGCTGGAGCTTGTTAAGGTAATTACACAGGGGAAAGGATAATGTACTGGGAACTCCTCAGAAGAATCTGATTTAGGTGAGGGGAGAGAGATAAAAGCTCATTTAGGAACGACATGAACATGCTGCGTAGGTAGCTGTTTATCAGTAAATATCTCCACTGAGATTAAGAAAAGCAGTAGCTTAATAAATTAAGTACTTCCTGGTATGGTTACTGTACTGGTAACTCCCCAAAAGAATCTGGATTGTGGTGAGGGAACAGAGAAAAAAGCTCATTTAGGAACTGCACTTACGAAGGTTGTAGGCAGCTGTATATCAGGGAGTAAACCTTCTGAGAATAAAAACAGCTGGAGCTTGTTAAGGTAATTACACAGGGGAAAGGATAATGTACTGGGAACTCCTCAGAAGAATGTGATTTGTGGTGAGGGCTGAGATATAAAAGCTCATTTAGGAACGACATGAACATGCTGCGTAGGTAGTTGTTTATCAGTAAATATCTCCACTGAGATTAAGAAAAGCAGTAGCTTAATAAATTAAGTACTTCCTGGTATGGTTACTGTACTGGTAACTCCCCAAAAGAATCTGGAAGGTGGTGAGGGACCAGAAAAAAAGCTCATTTAGGACCTGCACTTACGAATTGGGTAGGCAGCTGTATATCAGGGAGTAAACCTTCTGAGAATAAAAACAACTGGAGCTTGTTAAGATAATTACACACGGGAAAGGATAAAGTACTGGGAACTCCTCAGAAGAATCTGATTTGTGGTGAGGGGAGAGAGATAAAAGCTCATTTAGGAACGACATGAACATGCTGCGTACGTAGCTGTTTGTCAGTAAATATCTCCACTGAGATTAAGAAAAGCAGTAGCTTAATAAATTAAGTACTTCCTGGTATGGTTACTGTACTGGTAACTCCCCAAAAGAATCGGGATTGTGGTGAGGGAACAGAGAAAAATGCTCATTTAGGACCTGCACTTACGAAGGGGGTAGGCAGCTGTATATCAGGGAGTAAACCTTCTGAGAATAAAAACAGCTGGAGCTTGTTAAGGTAATTACACAGGGGAAAGGATAATGTACTGGGAACTCCTCAGAAGAATCTGATTTGTGGTGAGGGGAGAGAGATAAAAGCTCATTTAGGAACGACATGAACATGCTGCGTAGGTAGCTGTTTATCAGTAAATATCTCCACTGAGATTAAGAAAAGCAGTAGCTTAATAAATTAAGTACTTCCTGGTATGGTTACTGTACTGGTAACTCCCCAAAAGAATCTGGATTGTGGTGAGGGAACAGAAAAAAAGCTCATTTAGTACCTGCACATACGAAGGGGGTAGGCAGCTGTATATCAGGGAGTAAACCTTCTGAGAATAAAAACAGCTGGAACTTGTTAAGGTAATTACACAGGGGAAAGGATAATGTACTGGGAACTCCTCAGAAGAATCTGATTTGTGGTGAGGGGAGAGAGATAAAAGGTCATTTAAGACCTGAACTTACTAAGTGGGTAGGCAGCTGTATATCAGGGAGTATCCCTTCTGAGAATAAAAACAGCTGGAGCTTGTTAAGGTAATTACACAGGGGAAAGGATAATGTACTGGGAACTCCTCAGAAGAATCTGATTTGTGGTGAGGAGAGAGAGATAAGAGCTCATTTAGGAACGACATGAACATGCTGTGTAGGTAGTTGTTTATCAGTAAATATCTCCACTGAGATTAAGAAAAGCAGTAGCTTTATAAATTAAGTACTTCCTGGTATGGTTACTGTACTGGTAACTCCCCAAAAGAATCTGGATTGTGGTGAGGGAACAGAGAAAAAAGCTCATTTAGGACCTGCACTTACGAAGGGGGTAGGCACCTGTATATCAGGGAGTAAACCTTCTGAGAATAAAAACAGCTGGAGCTTATTAAGGTAATTACACAGCAGACAGGATAATGTACTGGGAACTCCTCAGAAGAATGTGATTTGTGGTGAGGGCTGAGATATAAAAGCTCATTTAGGAACGACATGAACATGCTGCGTAGGTAGTTGTTTATCAGTAAATATCTCCACTGAGATTAAGAAAAGCAGTAGCTTAATAAATTAAGTACTTCCTGGTATGGTTACTGTACTGGTAACTCCCCAAAAGAATCTGGATGGTGGTGAGGGACCAGAAAAAAAGCTCATTTAGGACCTGCACTTACGAATTGGGTAGGCAGCTGTATATCAGGGAGTAAACCTTCTGAGAATAAAAACAACTGGAGCTTGTTCAGATAATTACACACGGGAATGGATAATGTACTGGGAACTCCTCAGAAGAATCTGATTTGTGGTGAGGGGAGAGAGATAAAAGGTCATTTAAGACCTGAACTTACTAAGTGGGTAGGCAGCTGTATATCAGGGAGTATCCCTTCTGAGAATAAAAACAGCTGGAGCTTGTTAAGGTAATTACACAGGGGAAAGGATAATGTACTGGGAAATCCTCAGAAGAATCTGATTTGTGGTGAGGGGAGAGAGATAAAAGCTCATTTAGGAACGACATGAACATGCTGCGTAGGTAGCTGTTTATCATTAAATATCTCCACTGAGATTAAGAAAAGCAGTAGCTTAATAAATTAAGTACTTCCTGGTATGGTTACTGTACTGGTAACTCCCCAAAAGAATCGGGATTGTGGTGAGGGAACAGAGAAAAATGCTCATTTAGGACCTGCACTTACGAAGCGGGTAGGCAGCTGTATATCAGGGAGTAAACCTTCTGAGAATAAAAACAGCTGGAGCTTGTTAAGGTAATTACACAGGGGAAAGGATAATGTACTGGGAACTCCTCAGAAGAATCTGATTTGTGGTGAGGGGAGAGAGATAAAAGCTCATTTAGGAACGACATGAACATGCTGCGTACGTAGCTGTTTATCAGTAAATATCTCCACTGAGATTAAGAAAAGCAGTAGCTTAATAAATTAAGTACATCCTGGTATGGTTACTGTACTGGTAACTCCCCAAAAGAATCTGGATTGTTGTGAGGGAACAGAGAAAAAAGCTCATTTTGGACCTGCACTTACGAAGGGGGTAGGCACCTGTATATCAGGGAGTAAACCTCTGAGAATAAAAACACCTGGAGCTTGTTAAGGTAATTACACAGGGGAAAGGATAATGTACTGGGAACTCCTCAGAAGAATCTGATTTGTGGTGAGGGGAGAGAGATAAAAGCTCATTTAGGAACGAAATGAACATGCTGCGTAGGTACCTGTTTATCAGTAAATATCTCCACTGAGATTAAGAAAAGCAGTACCTTAATAAATTAAGTACTTCCTGGTATGGTTACTGTACTGGTAACTCCCCAAAAGAATCTGGATTGTGGTGAGGGAACAGAGAAAAAAGCTCATTTAGGACCTGCACTTACGAAGGGGGTAGGCAGTTGTATATCAGGGAGCAAACCTTCTGAGAATAAAAACAGCTGGAGCTTGTTAAGGTAATTACACAGGGGAAAGGATAATGTACTGGGAACTCCTCAGAAGAATCTGATTTGTGGTGTGGGGAGAGAGATAAAAGCTCATTTAGGAACGACGTGAACTTGCTGCGTAGGTAGCTGTTTATCAGTAAATATCTCCACTGAGATGAAGAAAAGCAGTAGCTTAATAAATTAAGTACTTCCTGGTATGGTTACTGTACTGGTAACTACCCAAAAGAATCTGGATTGTGGTGAGGGAACAGAGAAAAATCTCATTTAGGACCTGCACTTACGAAGGGGGTAGGCAGCTGTATATCAGGGAGTAAACCTTCGGAGAATAAAAACAGCTGGAGCTTGTTAAGGTAATTACACAGGGGAAAGGATAATGTACTGGGAACGCCTCAGAAGAATCTGATTTGTGGTGAGGGGAGAGAGATAAAAGCTCTTTTAGGAACGTCATGAATATGCTGCGTACGTAGCTGTTTATCAGTAAATATCTCCAATGAGATTAAGAAAAGCAGGAGCTTAATAAATTAAGTACTTCCTGGTATGGTTACTGTACTGGTAACTCCCAAAAAGAATCTGGATTGTGGTGAGGGAACAGAGAAAAAAGCTCATTTAAGACCTGCACTTACGAAGGGGGTAGGCAGCTGTATATCAGGGAGTAAACCTTCTGAGAATAAAAACAGCTGGAGCTTGTTAAGGTAATTACACAGGGGAAAGGATAATGTACTGGGAACTCCTCAGTAGAATCTGATTTGTGGTGAGGGGAGAGAGATAAAAGCTCATTTAGGAACGACATGAACATGCTGCATACGTAGCTGTTTATCAGTAAATATCTCCACTGAGATTAAGAAAAGCAGTAGCTTAATAAATTAAGTAATTCCTGGTATGGTTACTGTACTGGTAACTCCCCAGAAGAATCTGGATTGTGGTGAGGGAACAGAGATAATGTACTGGGAACTCCTCAGAAGAATCTGATTTGTGGTGAGGGGAGAGAGATAAAAGCTCATTTAGCAACGACATGAATATGCTGCGTTGGTAGCTGTTTCTCAGTAAATATTTCCAGTGAGATTAAGAAAAGCAGTAGCATAATAAATTAAGTACTTCCTGGTATGGTTACTGTACTGGTAAATCCCCAAAAGAATCTGGATTGTGGTGAGGGAACAGAGAAAAAAGCTCATTTAGGACCTGCACTTACGAAGGGGGTAGGCAGCTGTATATCAGGGAGTAAACCTTCTGAGAATAAAAACAGCTGGAGCTTGTTAAATAATTACACAGGGGAAAGATAATGTACTGGGAACTCCTCAGAAGAATCTGATTTGTGGTGAGGGGAGAGGGATAAAAGCTCATTTAGGAACGACATGAACATGCTGCGTAGGTAGCTGTTTACCAGTAAATATCTCCACTGAGATTAAGAAAAGCAGTAGCTTAATAAATTAAGTACTTCCTTCTATAGATACTGTACTGGTAACTCCCCAAAATAATCTGGATTGTGTTGAGGGAACAGAGAAAAAAGCTCATTTAGGACCTGAACTTACGAAGGGGGTAGGCAGCTGTATATCAGGGAGTAAACCTTCTGAGAATAAAAACAGCTGGAGCATGTTAAGGTAATTACACAGGGGAAAGGATAATGTACTGGGAACTCCTCAGAAGAATCTGATTTGTGGTGAGGGGAGAGAGATAAAAGCTCATTTAGGAACGACATGAACATGCTGCGTAGGTAGCTGTTTATCAGTAAATATCTCCACTGAGATTAAGAAAAGCAGTAGCTTAATAAATTAAGTACTTCCTGCTATGGATACTGTACTGGTAAATCCCCAAAAGAATCTGGATTGTGGTGAGGGAACAGAGAAAAAAGCTCATTTAGAACCTGCACTTACGAAGGGGGTATGCAGCTGTATATCAGGGAGTAAACCTTCTGAGAATAAAAACAGCTGGAGCGTGTTAAGGTAATTACACAGGGGACAGGATAATGTACTGGGAACTCCTCGGAAGAATCTGATTTGTGGTGAGGGGAGAGAGATAAAAGCTCATTTAAGAACGACATGAACATGCTGCGTAGGTAGCTGTTTATCAGTAAATATCTCCACTGAGATTAAGAAAAGCAGTAGCTTAATAAATTAAGTATTTTCTGGTATGATTACTGTACTGGTAACTCCCCAAAGGAATCTGGATTGTGGTGAGGGAACAGAGAAAAAAGCTCATTTAGGACCTGCACTTACGAATGCGGTAGGCAGCAGTTATCAGGGAGTAAACCTTCTGAGAATAAAAACAGCTGGAGCTTGTTAAGGTAATTACACAGAGGAAAGGATAAAGTACTGGGAACTCCTCAGAAGAATCTGATTTGTGGTGAGGGGAGAGAGATAAAAGCTCATTTAGGAACGACATGAACATGCTGCATACGTAGCTGTTTATCAGTAAATAACTCCACTGAGATTAAGAAAAGCAGTAGCTTAATAAATTAAATTCTTCCTGGTATGGTTACTGTACTGGTAACTCCACAAAAGAATCTGGATTGTGGTGAGGGAACAGAGAAAAGAGCTCATTTAGGACCTGCACTTACGAAGGGGGTAGGCCGCTGTATATCAGGGAGTAAACCTTCTGAGAATAAAAACAGCAGGAGCTTGTTAAGGTAATTACACAGGGGAAAGGATAATGTACTGGGAACTCCTTACAATAATCTGATTTGTGGTGAGGGGAGAGAGATAAAAGCTCATTTAGGAACGACATGAACATGCTGCGTAGGTCGCTGTTTATCAGTAAATATCTCCACTGAGATTAAGAAAAGCAGTAGCTTAAAAAATTAAGTACTTCCTGCTATAGATACTGTACTGGTAACTCCCCAAAATAATCTGGATTGTGTTGAGGGAACAGAGAAAAAAGCTCATTTAGGACCTGCACTTACGAAGGGGGTAGGCAGCTGTATATCAGGGAGTAAACCTTCTGAGAATAAAAACAGCTGGAGCTTGTTAAGGTAATTACACAGGGGAAAGGATAATGTACTGGGAACTCCTCAGAAGAATCTGATTTGTGGTGAGGGGAGAGAAATAAAAGCTCATTTAGGAACGACATGAACATGCTGCGTAGGTAGCTGTTTATCAGTAAATATCTCCACTGAGATTAAGGAAAGCAGTAGCTTAATAAATTAAGTACTTCCTGGTATGGTTACTGTACTGGTAACTCCCCAAAAGAATCTGGATTGTGGTGGGGGAACAGAGAAAAAAGCTCATTTAGAACCTGCACTTACGAAGGGGGTAGGCAGCTGTATATCAGGGAGTAAACCTTCTGAGAATAAAAACAGCTGGAGCGTGTTAAGGTAATTACACAGGGGAAAGGATAATGTACTGGGAACTCCTCGGAAGAATCTGATTTGTGGTGAGAGGAGAGAGATAAAAGCTCATTTAAGAACGACATGAACATGCTGCGTAGGAAGCTGTTTATCAGTAAATATCTCCACTGAGATTAAGAAAAGCAGTAGCTTAATAAATTAAGTACTTTCTGGTATGATTACTGTACTGGTAACTCCCCAAAGGAATCTGGATTGTGGTGAGGGAACAGAGAAAAAATCTCATTTAGGACCTGCACTTACGAAAGGGGTAGGCAGCAGTTATCAGGGAGTAAACCTTCTGAGAATAAAAACAGCTGGAGCTTGTTAAGGTAATTACACAGGGGAAAGGATAAAGTACTGGGAACTCCTCAGAAGAATCTGATTTGTGGTGAGGGCAGAGAGATAAAAGCTCATTTAGGAACGACATGAACATGCTGCATAGGTAGCTGTTTATCAGTAAATATCTCCACTGAGATTAAGAAAAGCAGTAGCTTAATAAATTAAGTACTTCCTGGTATGGTTACTGTACTGGTAACTCCACAAAAGAATCTGGATTGTGGTGAGGGAACAGAGAAAAGAGCTCATTTAGGACCTGCACTTACGAAGGGGGAAGGCCGCTGTATATCAGGGAGTAAACCTTCGGAGAATAAAAACAGCTGGAGCTTGTTAAGGTAATTACACAGGGGAAGGATAATGTACTGGGAATTCCTTACAGTAATCTGATTTGTGGTGAGGGGAGAGAGATAAAAGCTCATTTAAGAACGACATAAACATGCTGCGTAGGTAGCTGTTTATCAGTAAATATCTCCACTGAGATTAAGAAAAGCAGTAGCTGAATAAATTAAGTACTTCCTGGTATGGTTACTGTACTGGTAACTCCCCAAAAGAATCTGGATTGTGGTGAGGGAACAGAGAAAAAAGCTCATTTAGGACCTGCACTTACGAAGGGGGTAGACAGCTGTATATCAGGGAGTAAACCTTCTGAGAATAAAAACAGCTGGAGCTTGTTAAGATAATTACACAGGGGAAAGGAAAATGTACTGGGAACTCCTCAGAAGAATCTGATTTGTGGTGAGGGGAGAGAGATAAAAGCTCATTTAGGAACGACATGAACATGCTGCGTAGGTACCTGTTTATCAGTAAATATCTCCACTGAGATTAAGAAAAGCAGTAGCTTAATAAATTAAGTACTTCCTGGTATGGTTACTGTACTGGTAACTCCCCAAAGAATCTGGATTGTGGTGAGGGAACAGAGAAAAAAGCTCATTTAGGACCTGCACTTACGAAGGGGGTAGGCAGTTGTATATCAGGGAGTAAACCTTCTGTGAATAAAAACAGCTGGAGCTTGATAAGGTAATTACACAGGGGAAAGGATAATGTACTGGGAACTCCTCAGAAGAATCTGATTTGTGGTGAGGGCAGAGAGATAAAAGCTCATTTAGGAACGACATGAACATGCTGCGTAGGTAGCTGTTTATCAGTAAATATCTCCACTGAGATTAAGAAAAGCAGTAGCTTAATAAATTAAGTATTTCCTGGTATGGTTACTGTACTGGTAACGCCCCAAAAGAATCTGGATTGTGGTGAGGGAACAGAGAAAAAAGCTCATTTAGGACCTGCACTTACGAAGGTGGTAGGCAGATGTATATCAGGGAGTAAACCTTCTGAGAATAAAAACAGCTGGAGCTTGTTAAATAATTACACAGGGGAAAGATAATGTTCTGGGAACTCCTCAGAAGAATCTGATTTGTGGTGAGGGGAGAGGGATAAAAGCTCATTTAGGAACGACATGAACATGCTGCGTAGGTAGCTGTTTATCAGTAAATATCTCCACTGAGATTAAGAAAAGCAGTAGCTTAAAAAATTAAGTACTTCCTGCTATAGATACTGTACTGGTAACTCCCCAAAATAATCTGGATAGTGTTGAGGGAACAGAGAAAAAAGCTCATTTAGGACCTGCACTTACGAAGGGGGTAGGCAGCTGTATATCAGGGAGTAAACCTTCTGAGAATAAAAACAGCTGGAGCTTGTTAAGGTAATTACACAGGGGAAAGGATAATGTACTGGGAACTCCTCAGAAGAATCTGATTTGTGGTGAGGGGAGAGAAATAAAAGCTCATTTAGGAACGACATGAACATGCTGCGTAGGTAGCTGTTTATCAGTAAATATCTCCACTGAGATTAAGGAAAGCAGTAGCTTAATAAATTAAGTACTTCCTGGTATGGTTACTGTACTGGTAACTCCCCAAAAGAATCTGGATAGTGGTGGGGGAACAGAGAAAAAAGCTCATTTAGAACCTGCACTTACGAAGGGGGTAGGCAGCTGTATATCAGGGAGTAAACCTTCTGAGAATAAAAACAGCTGGAGCGTGTTAAGGTAATTACACAGGGGAAAGGATAATGTACTGGGAACTCCTCGGAAGAATCTGATTTGTGGTGAGGGGAGAGAGATAAAAGCTCATTTAAGAACGACATGAACATGCTGCGTAGGAAGCTGTTTATCAGTAAATATCTCCACTGAGATTAAGAAAAGCAGTAGCTTAATAAATTAAGTACTTTCTGGTATGATTACTGTACTGGTAACTCCCCAAAGGAATCAGGATTGTGGTGAGGGAACAGAGAAAAAATCTCATTTAGGACCTGCACTTACGAAAGGGGTAGGCAGCAGTTATCAGGGAGTAAACCTTCTGAGAATAAAAACAGCTGGAGCTTGTTAAGGTAATTACACAGGGGAAAGGAAAAAGTACTGGGAACTCCTCAGAAGAATCTGATTTGTGGTGAGGGCAGAGAGATAAAAGCTCATTTAGGAACGACATGAACATGCTGCATAGGTAGCTGTTTATCAGTAAATATCTCCACTGAGATTAAGAAAAGCAGTAGCTTAATAAATTAAGTACTTCCTGGTATGGTTACTGTACTGGTAACTCCACAAAAGAATCTGGATTGTGGTGGGGGAACAGAGAAAAGAGCTCATTTAGGACCTGCACTTACGAAGGGGGAAGGCCGCTGTATATCAGGGAGTAAACCTTCGGAGAATAAAAACAGCTGGAGCTTGTTAAGGTAATTACACAGGGGAAGGATAATGTACTGGGAATTCCTTACAGTAATCTGATTTGTGGTGAGGGGAGAGAGATAAAAGCTCATTTAAGAACGACATAAACATGCTGCGTAGGTAGCTGTTTATCAGTAAATATCTCCACTGAGATTAAGAAAAGCAGTAGCTGAATAGATTAAGTACTTCCTGGTATGGTTAATGTACTGGTAACTCCCCAAAAGAATCTGGATTGTGGTGAGGGAACAGAGAAAAAAGCTCATTTAGGACCTGCACTTACGAAGGGGGTAGACAGCTGTATATCAGGGAGTAAACCTTCTGAGAATAAAAACAGCTGGAGCTTGTTAAGATAATTACACAGGGGAAAGGAAAATGTACTGGGAACTCCTCAGAAGAATCTGATTTGTGGTGAGGGGAGAGAGATAAAAGCTCATTTAGGAACGACATGAACATGCTGCGTAGGTAGCTGTTTATCAGTAAATATCTCCACTGAGATTAAGAAAAGCAGTAGCTTAATAAATTAAGTACTTCCTGGTATGGTTACTGTACTGGTAACTCCCCAAAGAATCTGGATTGTGGTGAGGGAACAGAGAAAAAAGCTCATTTAGGACCTGCACTTACGAAGGGGGTAGGCAGTTGTATATCAGGGAGTAAACCTTCTGTGAATAAAAACAGCTGGAGCTTGATAAGGTAATTACACAGGGGAAAGGATAATGTACTGGGAACTCCTCAGAAGAATCTGATTTGTGGTGAGGGCAGAGAGATAAAAGCTCATTTAGGAACGACATGAACATGCTGCGTAGGTAGCTGGTTATCAGTAAATATCTCCACTGAGATTAAGAAAAGCAGTAGCTTAATAAATTAAGTATTTCCTGGTATGGTTACTGTACTGGTAACGCCCCAAAATAATCTGTATTGTGGTGAGGGAACAGAGAAAAAAGCTCATTTAGGACGTGCACTTACGAAGGGGGTAGGCAGCTGTATATCAGGGAGTAAACCTTCTGAGAATAAAAACAGCTGGAGCTTGTTAAATAATTACACAGGGGAAAGATAATGTTCTGGGAACTCCTCAGAAGAATCTGATTTGTGGTGAGGGGAGAGAGATAAAAGCTCATTTAGGAACGACATGAACATGCTGCGTAGGTAGCTGTTTATCAGTAAATATCTCCACTGAGATTAAGAAAAGCAGTAGATTAATAAATTAAGTACTTTCTGGTATGATTACTGTACTGGTAACTCCCCAAAGGAATCTGGATTGTGGTGAGGGAACAGAGAAAAAATCTCATTTAGGACCTGCACTTACGAAGGGGGTAGGCAGCAGTTATCAGGGAGTAAACCTTGTGAGAATAAAAACTGCTGGAGCTTGTTAAGGTAATTACACAGGGGAAAGGATAAAGTACTGGGAATTCCTCAGAAGAATCTGATTTGTGGTGAGGGCAGAGAGATAAAAGCTCATTTAGGCACGACATGAACATGCTGCATAGGTAGCTGTTTATCAGTAAATATCTCCACTGAGATTAAGAAAAGCAGTAGCTTAATAAATTAAGTACTTCCTGGTATGGTTACTGTACTGGTAACTCCCCAAAAGAATCTGGATTGTGGTGAGGGAACAGAGAAAAAAGCTCATTTAGGACCTGCACTTACGAAGGGGGTAGGCAGCTGTATATCAGGGAGTAAATATTCTGAGAATAAAAACAGCTGGAGCTTGTTAAGGTAATTACACAGGGGAAAGGATAATGTACTGGGAACTCTTCAGAAGAATCTGATTTGTGGTGAGGGGAGAGAGATAAAAGCTCATTTAGGAACGACAAGAACATGCTGCGTATGTAGCTGTTTATCAGTAAATATCTCCACTGAGATTAAGAAAAGCAGTAGCTTAATAAATTAAGTACTTCCTGGTATTGTTACTGTACTGGTAACTCCCCAAAAGAATCTGGATTGTGGTGAGGGAACAGAGAAAAAAGCTCATTTGGGACCTGAACTTACGAAGGGGTTAGGCAGTTGTATATCAGGGAGTAAACTTTCTGAGAATAAAAACATCTGGAGCTTGTTAAGGTAATTACACATGGGAAAGGATAATGTACTGGGAACTCCTGAGAAGAATCTGATTTGTGTTGAGGGGAGAGAGATAAAAGCTCATTTAGGAACGACATGAACATGCTGCGTAGGTAGCTGTTTATCAGTAAATATCTCCACTGAGATTAAGAAAAGCAGTAGCTTAATAAATTAAGTACTTCGTGGTATGGTTACTGTACTGGTAACTCCTCAAAAGAATCTGGATTGTGGTGAGGGAACAGAGAAAAAAGCTCATTTAAGACCTGCACTTACGAAGGGGGTAGGCAGCTGTATATCAGGGAGTAAACCTTCTGAGAATAAAAACAGCTGGAGCTTGTTAAGGTAATTACACAGGGGAAAGGATAATGTACTGGGAACTCCTCAGAAGAATCTGATTTGTGGTGAGGGGAGAGAGATAAAAGCTCATTTAGCAACGACATGAACATGCTGCGTTGGTAGCTGTTTATCAGTAAATATCTCCACTGAGATTAAGAAAAGCAGTAGCTTAATAAATTAAGTACTTCCTGGTAAGGTTACTGTACTGGTAACTCCCCAGAAGAATCTGGATTGTGGTGAGGTAACAGAGATAATGTACTGGGAACTCCTCAGAAGAATCTGATTTGTGGTGAGGGGAGAGAGATAAAAGCTCATTTAGGAACGACATGAACATGCTGCATACGTAGCTGTTTATCAGTAAATATCTCCACTGAGATTAAGAAAAGCAGTAGCTTAATAAATTAAGTACTTCCTGGTATGGTTACTGTACTGGTAACTCCCCAAAAGAATGTGGATTGTGGTGAGGGAACAGAGAAAAAAGCTCATTTAGGACCAGCACTTACGAAGGAGGTAGGCAGCTGTATATCAGGGAGTAAACCTTCTGAGAATAAAAACAGCTGGAGCTTGTTAAGGTAATTACACAGGGAAAAGGATAATGTACTGGGAACTCCTCAGAAGAATCTGATTTGTGGTGAGAGGAGAGAGATAAAAGCTCATTATGACCTGCACTTACGAAGGGGGTAGGCAGCTGTATATCAGGGAGTAAACCTTCTGAGGATAAAAACAGCTGGAGCTTGTTAAGGTATTTACACATGGGAAAGGATAATGTACTGGGAACTCCTCAGAAGAATCTGATTTGTGGTGAGGGGAGAGAGATAAAAGCTCATTTAGGAACGACATGAACATGCTGAGTAGGTAGCTGTTTATCAGTAAATATCTCCAATGAGATTAAGAAAAGCAGTAGCTTAATAAATTAAGTACTTCCTGGTATTGTTACTGTACTGGTAACTCCCCAAAAGAATCTGGATTGTGGTGAGGGAACAGAGATAAAAGCTCGTTTAGGACCTGCAGTTACGAAGGGGTTAGGCAGCTGTATATCAGGGAGTAAACCTTCTGAGAATAAAAACAGCCGGAGCTTGTTAAGGTAATTACACAGGGGAATGGATATGTACTGGGAACTCCTCAGAAGAATCTGATTTGTGGTGAGGGGAGAGAGATAAAAGCTCATTTAGGAACGACATGAACATGCTGCGTACGTAGCTGTTTATCAGTAAATATCTCCACTGAGATTAAGAAAAGCAGTAGCATAATAAATTAAGTACTTCCTGGTATGGTTACTGTATTGGTAACTCCCCAAAAGAATCTGGATTGTGGTGAGGGAACAGAGAAAAAAGCTCATTTAGGAACTGCACTTACGAAGGGGGTAGGCAGCTGTATATCAGGGAGTAAACCTTCTGAGAATAAAAACAGCTGGAGCTTGGTAAGGTAATTACACAGGGGAAAGGATAATGTACTGGGAACTCCTCAGAAGAATCTGATTTGTGGTGAGGGGAGAGAGATAAAAGCTCATTTAGGAACGACATGAACGTGCTCAGTAGGTAGTTGTTTATCAGTAAATATCTCCACTGAGATTAAGAAAAGCAGTAGCTTAATAAATTAAGTACTTCCTGGTATGGTTACTGTACTGGTAACTCCCCAAAAGAATCTGGATTGTGGTGAGGGAACAGAGAAAAAAGCTCATTTAGGACCTGCACTTACGAAGGGGGTAGGCAGCTGTATATCAGGGAGTAAATCTTCTGAGAATAAAAACAGCTGGAGCTTGTTAAGGTAATTACACAGGGGAAAGGATAATGTACTGGGAACTCCTCAGAAGAATCTTATTTGTGGTGAGGGGAGAGAGATAAAAGCTCATTTAGGAACGACATGAACATGCTGCGTATGTAACAGTTTATCAGTAAATATCTCCACTGAGATTAAGAAAAGCAGTAGCTTAATAAATTAAGTACTTCCTGGTACGGTTACTGTACTGGTAACTCCCCAAAAGAATCTGGATTGTGGTGAGGGAACAGAGAAAAAAGCTCATTTAGGACCTGAACTTACGAAGGGGTTAGGCAGTTGTATATCAGGGAGTAAACTTTCTGAGAATAAAAACATCTGGAGCTTGTTAACGTAATTACACATGGGAAAGGATAATGTACTGGGAACTCCTCAGAAGAATCTGATTTGTGGTGAGGGGAGAGAGATAAAAGCTCATTTAGGAACGACATGAACATGCTGCGTTTGTAGCTGTTTATCAGTAAATATCTCCACTGAGATTAAGAAAAGCAGTAGCTTAATAAATTAAGTACTTCATGGTATGGTTACTGTACTGGTAACTCCCCAAAAGAATCTGGATTGTGGTGAGGGAACATTGAAAAAATCTCATTTAGGACCTGCACTTACGAAGGGGGTAGGCAGCTGTATATCAGGGAATAAACCTTCTGAGAATAAAAACAGCTGGAGCTTGTTAAGGTAATTACCCAGGGGAAAGGATAATGTACTGGGAACTCCTCAGAAGAATCTGATTTTTGGTGAGGGGAGAGAGATAAAAGCTCATTTAGGAACGACATGAACATGCTGCATACATAGCTGTTTATCAGTAAATATCTCCACTGAGATTAAGAAAAGCAGTAGCTTAATAAATTAAGTACATCCTGGTATGGTTACTGTACTGGTAACTCCCCACAAGAATCTGGATTGTTGTGAGGGAACAGAGAAAAAAGCTCATTTAGGACCTGCACTTACGAAGGGGGTAGGCAGCTGTATATCAGGGAGTAAACCTTCTGAGAATAAAAACACCTGGAGCTTGTTTAGGTAATTACACATGGGAAAGGATAATGTACTGGGAACTCCTCAGAAGAATCTGATTTGTGGTGAGGGGACAGAGATAAAAGCTCATTTAGGAACGACATGAACATGCTGCGTAGGTAGCTGTTTATCAGTAAATATCTCCACTGAGATTAAGAAAAGCAGTAGCTTAATAAATTAAGAACTTCCTGGTATTGTTACTGTACTGGTAGCTCCCCAAAAGAATCTGGATTGTGGTGAGGGAACAGAGAAAAAAGCTCATTTAGGACCTGAACTGACGAAGGGGTTAGGCAGTTGTATATCAGGGAGTAAACTTTCTGAGAATAAAAACATCTGGTGCTAGTTAAGGTAATTACACATGGGAAAGGATAATGTACTGGGAACTCCTCAGAAGAATCTGATTTGTGGTGAGGGGAGAGAGATAAAAGCTCATTTAGGAACGACATGAACATGTTGCGTTGGTAGCTGTTTATCAGTAAATATCTCCACTGAGATTAAGAAAAGCAGTAGCTTAATAAATTAAGTACTTCCTGGTATGGTTACTGTACTGGTAACTCCCCAAAAGAATCTGGATTGTGGTGAGGGAACAGAGAAAAAAGCTCATTTAGGACCTGCACATACGAAGGGGGTAGGCAGCTGTATATCATTGAGTAAACCATCTGAGAATAAAAACAGCTGGAGCTTGTTAAGGTAATTACACAGGGGAAAGGATAATGTACTGGGAACTCCTCAGAAGAATCTGATTTGTGGTGAGGGGAGAGAGATAAAAGCTCATTTAGGAACGACATGAACATGCTGCTTACGTAGCTGTTTATCAGTAAATATCTCCACTGAGATTAAGAAAAGCAGTAGCTTAATAAATTAAGTACTTCCTGGTATGGTTACTGTACTGGTAACTCCCCAAAAGAATCTGGATTGTGGTGAGGGAACAGAGAAAAAAGCTCATTTAGGACCTGTACTTACGAAGGGGGTAGGCAGCTGTATATCAGGGAGTAAACCTTCTGAGAATAAAAACAGCTGGATCTTGTTAAGGTAATTACACAGGGGAAAGGATAATGTACTGGGGACTCCTAAGAAGAATCTGATTTGTGGTGAGGGGAGAGAGATAAAAGCTCAGTTAAGAACGACATGAACATGCTGCGTAGGTAGCGGTTTATCAGTAAATATCTCCACTGAGATTAAGAAAAGCAGTAGCTTAATAAATTAAGTACATCCTGGTATGGTTACTGTACTGGTAACTCCCCACAAGAATCTGGATTGTTGTGAGGGACAGACAAAAAAGCTCATTTAGGACCTGCACTTACGAAGGGGGTAGGCACCTGTATATCAGGGAGTAAACCTCTGAGAATAAAAACACCTGGAGCTTGTTAAGGTAATTACACAGGGGAAAGGATAATGTACTGGGAACTCCTCAGAAGAATCTGATTTGTGGTGAGGGGAGAGAGATAAATGCTCATTTAGGAACGACATGAACATGCTGCGTAGGTAGCTGTTTATCAGTAAATATCTCCACTGAGATTAAGAAAAGCAATAGCTTAATAAATTAAGTACTTCCTGGTATGGTTACTGTACTGGCAACTCCCCAAAAGAATATGGATTGTGGTGAGGGAACAGAAAAAAAGCTCATTTAGGATCTGCACTTACGAAGGGTTTAGGCAGCTTTATATAAGGGAGTAAACCTTCTGAGAATAAAAATAGCTGGAGCTTGTTAAGGTAAATACACAGGGGAAAGGAGAATGTACTGGGAACTCCTCAGAAGAATCTGATTTGTGTTGAAGGGAGAGAGATAAAAGCACATTTAGGAACGACATGAACATGCTGCGTATGTAGCTGTTTATCAGTAAATATCTCCACTGAGATTAATAAAAGGAGTAGCTTAATAAATTAAGTACTTCCTGGTATGGTTACTGTACTGGTAGCTCCCCAAAAGAATCTGGATTGTGGTGAGGGAACAGAGAAAAAAGCTCATTTAGGACCTGCACTTACGAAGGGGTTAGGCAGCTGTTATCAGGGAGTAAACCTTCTGATAATAAAAACAGCTGGAACTTGTTAAGGTAATTACACAGTGGAAAGGATAATGTACTGGGAACTCCTCAGAAGAATCTGATTTGTGGTGAGGGGAGAGTGATAAAAGCTCATTTAGGAACGACATGAACATGCTGCGTAGATAGCTGTTTATCAGTAAATATCTCCACTGAGATTAAAAAAAGCAGTAGCTTAATAAATTAAGTACTTCCTGGTATGGTTACTGTACTGGTAACTCCCCAAAAGAATCTGGATTGTGGTGAGGGAACAGAGAAAAAAGCTCATTTAGGACCTGCACTTACGAAGGGGGTAGGCAGCTGTATATCAGGGAGTAAACCTTCTGAGAATAAAAACAGCTGGAGCTTGTTAAGGTAATTATACAGGGGAAAGGATAATGTACTGGGAACTCCTCAGAAGAATCTGATTTGTGGTGAGGGGAGAGAGATAAAAGCTCATTTAGGAACGACATGAACATGCTGCGTAGGTAGCTGTTTATCAGTAAATATCTCCACTGAGATTAAGAAAAGCAGTAGCTTAATAAATTAAGTACTTCCTGGTATGGTTACTGTACTGGTAACTCCCCAAAAGAATCTGGATTGTGGTGAGGGAACAGAGAAAAAAGCTCATTTAGGACCTGCACATACGAAGGGGGTAGGCAGCTGAATATCATTGAGTAAACCTTCTGAGAATAAAAACAGCTGGAGCTTGTTAAGGTAATTACACAGGGGAAAGGATAATGTACTGGGAACTCTTCAGAAGAATCTGTTTTGTGGTGAGGGCAGAGAGATAAAAGCTCATTTAGGAACGACATGAACATGCTGCGTAGGTAGCTGTTTATCAGTACATATCTCCACTGAGATTAAGAAAAGCAGTAGCTTAATAAATTAACTACTTCCTGGTATGGTTACTCTACTGGTAACTCTCCCAAAGAATCTGGATTGTGGTGAGGGAATAGAGCAAAAAGCTCATTTAGGACCTGCACTTACGAAGGGGGTAGGCAGCTGTATATCAGGGAGTAAACCATCTGAGAATAAAAACAGCTGGAGCTTGTTAAGGTAATTACACAGGGGAAAGGATAATGTACTTGGAACTCCTCAGAAGTATCTGATTTGTGGTGAGGGGAGAGAGACAATAGCTCATTTACGAACGACATGAACATGCTGCGTAGGTAGCTGTTTATCAGTAAATATCTCCACTGAGATTAAGAAAAGCAGTAGCTTAATAAATTAAGTACTTCCTGGTATGGTTACTGTACTGGTAACTCCCCAAAAGAATCTGGATTGTGGTGAGGGAACAGAGAAAAAAGCTCATTTAGGACCTGCACATACGAAGGGGGTAGGCAGCTGAATATCATTGAGTAAACCTTCTGAGAATAAAAACAGCTGGAGCTTTTTAAGGTAATTACACAGGGGAAAGGATAATGTACTGGGAACTCCTCAGAAGAATCTGATTTGTGGTGAGGGGAGAGAGATAAAAGCTCATTTAGGAACGACATGAACATGCTGCATACGTAGCTGTTTATCTGTAAATATCTCCACTGAGATTAAGAAAAGCAGTAGCTTAATAAATTAAGTACTTCCTGCTATGGATACTGTACTGGTAACTCCCCAAATAATCTGGATTGTAGTGAATGAACAGAGAAAAAAGCTCATTTAGGACCTGCACTTACGAAGGGGGTAGGCAGCTGTATATCAGGGAGTAAACCTTCTGAGAATAAAAACAGCTGGAGCTTGTTAAGGTAATTACACAGGGAAAAGGATAATGTACTGGGAACTCCTCAGAAGAATCTGATTTGTGGTGAGGGGAGAGTGATAAAAGCTCATTTAGGAACGACATGAACATGCTGCATAGGTAGCTGTTTATCAGTAAATATCTCCACTGAGATTAAGAAAAGCAGTAGCTTAATAAATTAAGTACTTCCTGGTATGGTTACTGTACTGGTAACTCCCCAAAAGAATCTGGATTGTGGTGAGGGAACAGAGAAAAAAGCTCATTTAGGACCTGCACTTACGAAGGGGGTAAGGAAGCTGTATATCAGGGAGTCAACCATCTGAGAATAGAAACAGCTGGAACTTGTTAAGGTAATTACACAGAGGAAAGGTTAATGTACTGGGAACTCCTCAGAAGAATCTGATTTGTGGTGAGGGCAGAGAGATAAAAGCTCATTTAGGAACGACATGAACATGCTGCGTAGGTAGCTGTTTATCAGTAAATATCTCCACTGAGATTAAGAAAAGCAGTAGCTTAATAAATTAAGTACTTCCTGGTATGATTACTGTACTGGTAACTCCCCAAAAGAAACTGGATTGTGGTGAGGGAACAGAGAAAAAAGCTCATTTAGGACCTGCACTTACGAAGGGGGTAGGCAGCTGTATATCAGGAAGTATCACTTCTGGGAATAAAAACAGCTGGAGCTTGTTAAGGTAATTACACATGGGAAAGGAAAATGTACTGGGAACTCCTCAGAAGAATCTGATTTGTGGTGAGGGGAGGGAGATAAAAGCTCATTTAAGAACGACATGAACATGCTGGGTAGGTAGCTGTTTATCAGTAAATATCTCCACTGAGATTAATAAAAGGAGTAGCTTAATAAATTAAGTACTTCCTGGTATGGTTACTGTACTGGTAACTCCCCAAAAGAATCTGGATTGTGGTGAGGGAACAGAGAAAAAAGCTCATTTAGGACCTGCACTTACGAAGGTGGTAGGCAGCTGTATATCAGGGAGTAAACCTTCTGAGAATACAAACAGCTGGAGCTTGTTAAGGTAATTACACAGGGGAAAGGATAATGTACTGGGAACTCCTCAGAAGAATCTGATTTGTGGTGAGGGAGAGATAAAAGGTCATTTAGGAACGACATGAACATGCTGCGTAGGAAGCTGTTTATCAGTAAATATCTCCACTGAGATTAAGAAAAGCCGTAGCTTAATAAATTAAGTACTTCCTGGTATGGTTACTGTACTGGTAACTCCCCAAAAGAATCTGGATTGTGGTGAGGGAACAGAGAAAAAAACTCATTTAGGACCTGCACTTACGAAGGGGGTAGGCAGCTGTATATCAGGGAGTAAACCTTCTGAGAATAAAAACAGCTGGAGCTTGTTAAGGTAATTACACAGGGGAAAGGATAATGTACTGGGAACTCCTCAGAAGAATCTGATTTGTGGTGAGGGGAGAGAGATAAAAGCTCATTTAGGAACCACATGAACATGCTGCGTAGGTAGCTGTTTATCAGTAAATATCTCCACTGAGATTAAGAAAAGCAGTAGCTTAATAAGTTAAGTACTTCCTGGTATGGTTACTCTACTGGTAACTCCCCAAAAGAATCTGGATTGTGGTGAGGGAACAGAGAAAAAAGCTCATTTAGGACCTGCACTTACTAAGGGGGTAAGCAGCAGTATATCAGGGAGTAAACCTTCTGAGAATAAAAACAGCTGGAGCTTGTTAAGGTAATGCCATAGGGGAAAGGATAATGTACTGGGAACTCCTCAGAAGAATCTGATTTGTGGTGAGGGGAGAGAGATAAAAGCTCATTTAGGAACGACATGAACATGCTGCGTAGGTAGCTGTTTATCAGTAAATATCTCCACTGAGATTAAGAAAAGCAGTAGCTTAATAAATTAAGTACTTCCTGGTATGGTTACTGTACTGGTAACTCCCCAAAAGAATCTGGATTGTGTTGAGGGAACAGAGAAAAAAGCTCATTTAGGACATGCACTTACGAAGGGGGTAGGCAGCTGTATATCAGGGAGTAAACCTTCTGAGAATAAAAAACAGCTGGAGCTTGTTAAGGTAATTACACAGGGGAAAGGATAATGTACTGGGAACTCCTCAGAAGAATCTGATTTGTGGTGAGGGGAGAGAGATAAAAGCTCATTTAGGAACGACATGAACATGCTGCGTAGGTAGCTGTTTATCAGTAAATATCTCCACTGAGATTAAGAAAAGCAGTAGCTTAATAAATTAAGTACTTCCTGGTATGGTTACTGTACTGGTAACTCCCCAAAAGAATCTGGATTGTGGTGAGGGAACAGAGAAAAAAGCTCATTTAGGACCTGCACTTACGAAGGGGGTAGGCAGCTGTATATCAGGGAGTATACCTTCTGAGAAAAAAAACAGCTGGAGCTTGTTAAGGTAATTACTCAGGGCAAAGGATAATGTACTGGGATTCCTCAGAACAATCTGATTTGTGGTGAGGGGCGAGAGATAAAAGCTCATTTAGGAACGACATGAACATGCTGCATACGTAGCTTTTTATCAGAAAATATCTCCACTGAGATTAAGAAAAGCAGTAGCTTAATAAATTAAGTACTTCCTGGTATGGTTACTGTACTGGTAACTCCCCAAAAGAATCTGGATTGTGGTGAGGGAACAGAGAAAAAAGCTCATTTAGGACCTGCATTTACGAAGGGGGTAGGCAGCTGTATATCAGGGAGTAAACCTCCTGAGAATAAAAACAGCTGGAGCTTGTTAAGGTAATTACACAGGGGAAAGGATAATGTACTGGGAACTCCTCAGAAGAATCTGATTTGTGGTGAGGGGAGAGAGATAAAAGCTCATTTAAGAACGACATGAACATGCTGCGTACGTAGATGTTTATCAGTAAATATCTCCACTGAGATTAAGAAAAGCAGTAGCTTAATAAATTAAGTACCTCCCGGTATGGTTACTCTACTGGTAACTCCCCAAAAGAATCTGGATTGTGGTGAGGGAACAGAGAAAAAAGCTCATTTAGGACCTGCACTTACGAAGCTTTTAGGCAGCAGTATATCAGGGAGTAAACCTTCTGAGAATAAAAACAGGTGGAGCTTGTTAAGGTAATTACACAGGGGAAAGGATAATGTACTGGGAACTCCTCAGAAGAATCTGATTTGTGGTGAGGGGAGAGAGATAAAAGCTCATTTAGGAACGACATGAACATGCTGCGTAGGTAGCTGTTTATCAGTAAATATCTCCACTGAGATTAAGAAAAGCAGTAGCTTAATAAATTAAGTACTTCCTGGTATGGTTACTGTACTGGTAACTCACCAAAACAATCTGGATTGTGGTGAGGGAACAGAGAAAGAAGCTCATTTAGGACCTGCACTTACGAAGGGGGTAGGCAGCTGTATATCAGGGAGTAAACCTTCTGAGAATAAAAACAGCTGGAGCTTGTTAAGGTAATTACACAGGGGAAAGGATAATGTACTGGGAACTCCTCAAAGAATCTGATTTGTGGTGAGGGGAGAGAGATAAAAGCTCATTTAGGAACGACATGAACATGCTGCATACGTAGCTGTTTATCAGAAAATATCTCCACTGAGATTAAGAAAAGCAGTAGCTTAATAAATTAAGTACTTCCTGGTATGGTTACTGTACTGGTAACTCCCCAAAAGAATCTGGATTGTGGTGAGGGAACAGAGAAAAAAGCTCATTTAGGACCTGCACTTACGAAGGGGGTAGGCAGCTGTATATCAGGGAGTAAACCTCCTGAGAATAAAAAACAGCTGGAGCTTGTTAAGGTAATTACACAGGGGAAAGGATAATGTACTGGGAACTCCTCAGAAGAATCTGATTTGTGGTGAGGGGAGAGAGATAAAAGCTCATTTAGGAACGACATGAACATGCTGCGTAGGTAGCTGTTTATCAGTAAATATCTCCACTGAGATTAAGAAAAGCAGTAGCTTAATAAATTATGTCCTGAGGGAGGAGAAAGATGGCGCCGAAACAATAGGGAGGCACCCCGACTCGCACCAACTGAATAGCGAGCTGGGAACTCCAACACCCAACACTCCACCAAAACCCAGCATAACCAGCATCCAGAAGCAGTGGAGAAACACAGGAAAACAAAAAGGAGCAAAAAAGAAGAACCGAAAACCTACACGGAGCCGGAGATTAATCGGGGCACCCTCCCCCCACCAGCCGGCCCTGGCCCAAACAGTGTCAGGCTGGGAAAGGGAAACCCGGCGATCGGCAGACAGGTTGCCAGGAGAGCAGAATCCATATAGCGGGAGACCCCACGGACACAAAGCAGGGTGCGGACCAAGACACACCCGGCAGCGACGAGAAATTCGGGTCCACACCGGATTCGGACAAGGGAACCCAGCGCGGCAGAAAGAGGGAACGGGGGAGCCACCATGACACTTCGCCAACCCCCTGAAGGGCCAACGGCGGCGCGGGACACACACACAAAGCAGCAAAAGTGAGTCCCCCCATAATCCCTTCCCCCAACGGGAGACCCAAGCCCGACAAAGAAGCTATAGCTCCCTCCCCTCCCCCTCCCCACTCCCGTGGGAACAAAGGACCCCCAAATCAGGCGGGAAGCTCCCATCAGGCGCTGGGAAGCCAGTCTAGCAGGGGAAGGGCGGAACAGCCCCAAGCCCCAAAGGTTCCTGAACTGGCAGAACCGGCCCCGTCCCCTTCCCAACAGGGGCCGGGGGACGGCCGGCAGGGCAAGCCCCACCCGAGGCGCCTAGACCTTGCGGACTCTTACAACTAAAATCACAGGCGCTGGTGGGCAATACCAGCCCAGCAGGGTCACCTGAGCCTGATCTCGTTCCCCCTCCTCGCAGCGGAGGTGAGGTCTGAGAGTGCCAAGCCACACCCGGACAGTCGATCCCACTGGGCCCCACACATACTGCCTCCACCCCTCCAACGGACTCGCGGGAGGGCGCAAGCACAACCCAACAACCCAGGGCTCGCTCTGGGAGGCAGACCCCACTTAAGTGCCTGTTGTAGGGAACTCACAGTGCACAGGAGGGCGGGGCCCCGGCGAAAGCGCCCGCTCTGGTAGGCGTGCCCTGCACTGGTGGGCGGGGCCACAGCGACAGCACCTGCTGCCGCAGACACGCCTACACAGAAGGGAGGGAAGATCTACACAGACTTCCAGATGCGCAAATCACAAAGAAACATAACTCAGTTCATCAAAGGACAAGCCAACTCACCAGCTCCAAAAAGCAGCACGACTGGAGAGGAGATGGAGAATAAAAAAGCAAATGAGGACATGTTAACAGGAATGATCGAAACCGTCAGAAATGAAATCAGAAAACAATTCCAGGAGTTTAGAGCGGAAATCTGGAAGGACACCCAGGAAGCCAAGAAAGAAATGGAAGCAAAACTGGATACAATGCAAGCCTCGTTTAAAGAAATGGAAGCAAAAATGGATACAATGCAAGCCGCCTTTAAAGAAAATCTCCACACCCTGAGAATTGAAATGCATGAAAAAATAGATTTAAAATACAACTCTTTAAAGGAAGAAGTTTCCACGATCAGAGCTGATATGACAACCATGAATAGCTCTCTGACATCCATAAACTCCGCAATTGAAACCATAACACAAAGAGTGGACCATATGGAATCCAGAATCTCTCGCCTGGACGATGAAGCAGCTGACAACAACCAGAAAATGACCACACTCCAAGAAAAGGTGAAGCTTCAGGGAAGATTAATCCAGGAACTAATGGACAAAGACAAGAGATATAATCTGCGCATAATTGGAATAGAAGAAGGAGCCGAATATCAGAGCAGAGGGCTTAATCATGTTCTCAATAAAGTTATTGCAGAAAACTTCCCCAATCTCACAGGGGACCCCATCCAGGTAACCGAAGCCTATAGGACACCTGGCAGGCCAGACCCCAGGA
>NW_025961121.1:1779-2000 GCF_023159225.1 Perognathus longimembris pacificus | reverse complement strand
CGCACAGACGCCAGATGCCCACCCCACCCACCCTCAGCAGACAAAGGGCCCCACATCAGGGCTGGTGAGCACAGAGCCGAGCTAAGAGAGGCTCCCCTACAGGGTGTCTGCCTCAAAACCCGAGGTGGGGGGGCTCCCCCCCCCCCCCCATCATCCCAGCCACTCAGGAGGCTGAGACCTGGGGGGCCGGGCCGGGGCAGTGCAGTTCGGGCAAGAAAGTC
>NW_025961121.1:0-1679 GCF_023159225.1 Perognathus longimembris pacificus | reverse complement strand
TCTTCCCTATGTAGACTCTTGACTCAGAATATGTATTAATCCCGGTGTCCACTGGGGTGAGAGGCTGTCCTGTGCTATCTCCCAAGAATCTGGAGCTGGACTCTAAGTCTGTGAGACTTACACCCTTGATGGTTCTCTGGAAAACACTGTATCCCGGCTCTGTGTGCTTTCATCCCCTGCAGTTCTCGCCTCTGCTCATGCCCTGCCAAGCTCAGCACTGACCAGGCCCCTTCACCTCTTTTGCCTCTTAGCTTTGTGGTTCATTCCTTAGAGGGCTTGGACTGCACAAGAGGAACATTTGGCAATTGCCGTGAGCTTTGACTCACTCCTCCGAAAGGGCAACTGCTGGAAAATTGATTTCCTAGGGGAAGGAGCTGGGAGCTTTAGGGACAACAGCAAGTTAGCAGGAAATGAGGCAACTAGGAAGCTAGGATGAAGGAAGAGTTGGGCTAGGCCATAGAAGTGGACCAGCTGAGGGGAGAGTTTATCTTTCTTAACTTGAAAATCAGTAGTTTCCAACCTTAAACACATTTCTTAAATAAGTACCTTTTTCTGGTGCTACAATGAGAGAAACGGGGGAGGGGGGTGTTGGAGGTTTTTTAAATAATAAAAACTAAAACTACTTTTAAATATTTTAGGTTATAGACAGCAAGTTGTTTTCTTAATCTGGGAGTAGGAATTTTGAGTTCTGATAAATATTGTTCTTTTAAAGCCTTTGTTTGTCTTAGGAAAGTCCCGGAGCTCTTGTTCCTGTCCGTGTGTTGATTTATTCACTAGCCTTCTCAAATGAGCTCTATTCTTCCTCATTTTATGTTCTGTCTGGGAAAAGGAAGAATGAACGGAATTCAATAGTGGGCACCTGATTTGGAAGGCCCTTCGAAAGACTGGATGATGCACACTCATTGGTGAGGGTTAATCTTCTTTATCTACTCGTTCAAGTGCTAATCTGCAGCAAGAAGATCAAAACACACCCCAAACTAACCAACTCTCTGGGTAGCTAAGATGGTTTGCAGGCAAACTATATGCAGAGTGGAAGGGAAAGGGCTAATCCTCCAGCCTTCTGCTTTCTAGACATCTGACCTGTTTTTCTGAAACTCAACATTTCTTTTTTTTTTTTTTTTTTTTTTTGGCCAGTCCTGGGCCTTGGACTCAGGGCCTGAGCACTGTCCCTGGCTTCTTCCCGCTCAAGGCTAGCACTCTGCCACTTGAGCCACAGCGCCGCTTCTGGCCGTTTTTTCTGTATATGTGGTGCTGGGGAATCGAACCTAGGGCCTCGTGTATCCGAGGCAGGCACTCTTGCCACTAGGCTATATCCCCAGCCCCGAAACTCAACATTTCTGCTGTGAAGTAGAAGTAGGAGTTTTGATCACAATTGACGTGATGTGAGGTGGTGCTAGAGCATCAAGATATTCAGAGCTACTAAGAGGGTTCCCTGTGACACTGGACTAAGCCATTCCTGCTTCTGAGCACATGAAGGTCAATGAGTGAACAGACACCGTTTGTGGGGCCTCCAGTTGGTAGCACTAGTCTACATCAGCATCCCAGAGGAGTTCGGAAATGACAGTTCATCTGCTCTGTCACAACCTACTGCATCTGGCTCAGAATATCTGTATCTATAGATATGCCACTGATGATTTTGTTAGTGCTGAAACTCCAGAACCACAGTTGAGAACAATAGA
>NW_025961120.1:555-2000 GCF_023159225.1 Perognathus longimembris pacificus | reverse complement strand
CAGTCAGGAGTCCATGAGACTCACCTCCAGTGAACCAGCAAAAAGCCAGAAGGGCGCTGTGGCTCACGTAGTTGAGCAGTCATTTGGGCAGAATAGCTCAGGGGCAGTGCTCAGGTGGTGAGTTCAAGCCCCAAGACCGGTGCGTCCTTGCTCACACAAACACACACACACACACACACACACACTCACTTGGAGGAGATGGTTAGCACAAATTAGCCATGTAGCATACCACTGTCACCAACTTCCTAGTCACATGCTGCCCCCTTTGTGGGTCGCAAGATGGTATGACGGGGCCTCTACATTTTTCCCTGCCTCCTTCTTTCCAAGCTTAAAGGTTCTTTCTTGGGGTGATTTCTAAAGGGAATCTCCAGGCTGGTGCCACCCCCCACCTCACCTCCAGAGCCCCCTCTTCCTAGGAGTCCGGCGGCCTGTGGGTAGACAATCAGAAGGACCAGCAGGCAGCCCTCTTTCCCCTGCCTCCTGGCCACCCCCAGGCCCAGTGGGGGCAGCTACTTCTGGAAGGGCCCTCCCTGCGTTCTGGACACGCACACGGTTCCCCGTCTGGGGGCCGGCCCCCAAGTATCCCGTCACCAGTGGGTTGAGGACCACGCTCCAGGCCCCCGTGATGAGCCCCAGCTTCCTCCAGGGCCCGCCCAGGCGGGGGTTCAGGAAGTCGGCCACGTTGGAGGCGTTGTAGGGGCCCAGGCAGAGCAGCAGGGTGAGCAGGGCGCCCCCCGCCACCCAGGCTGCGCGCAGCTTCCGCCGGTGGCTGAGCCCCGAGTGCGCCAGGGCGCGCAGGCAGCCCGCGTAGCTCAGCCCTGTCACCCCCAGGGGCACGAAGTACAGCAGGATGGAGAAACTGAGGCGGGCTGGGCCAGCCGAGGCTGGGTCCCAGGCTTCCAGGCAAACTGGGGACCCGTTGATAGGGGTGCTCATGCCCAAGGAGTGGGTGCTGTTGTCCAGCCAGCCCCCCGGGGCCTCGAGGCCCAGGACCAGCCCCAAGTGGCACAGCACCAGGGCCCAAATAAACACGCAGACACCCCAAGAATAGCGGGGTCTCCGGAGGGCCTGGTACCCGAAGGGGAAGGCAGCCCCCAGGTACCGGCCGGCGCTCAGGGCCGCCAGGAAGCCCCCGCCCGCGTAGAGGGGGGCAAAGTGGGCCAGGGCGAAGACGGGGCAGAGGCTGGGGGGCAGAGGCCAGGTCCCCGAGGCCAGGGCCTCCACGGCCTTCAGGGGCAGCGTGAGTGCCAGCAGCAGGTCGGAGCACCCCAAGTGCAGGGCGTACACCAGGCTGGGGGTGAGGCGGGGCCGGGCGTGGGTCATGGCGCCCCGGATGGCCAGCACGTTGAGTGGGAACCCCAAGGCGAAGGCAGCCACGTAGAGGGCAAAGGACAGCTGCGGGGGCAGGTCCATAGGGGCGGCGGGGGGCTCCGGTCCCCCAAATC
>NW_025961120.1:0-455 GCF_023159225.1 Perognathus longimembris pacificus | reverse complement strand
CCCCTCCCGTACCCCTGGTAGCCCCTTCCTCTCCTTACCTCCCGCCTGCAAGCTCTGGTCTGTGGTCTGCACCGACACTGCTGTGGTATCGCCCACACTGGACGCTGGGAAATAGGCAAACCTTGCCTCTCCGCTGACAGCCTCAGCCGCTGGGCTGCCACCATTACTAAAGGGGTTTTGGATTACAGCCTGCAGATGACAAGGCAGACAGTCAGACAGATAGGCCATCCTCAGCCATCCTTGTCACTTTACCCATCCCATCTCCCCTTATTCCTGACAATCAAATTAATGGTGTTTTGTTATTTGACATGGGGCTTGAACTCAAGGCGTGGGCACTATCCCTGAGCTCTTCTGCTCAAGGTTAGCATTAACACTCTTCTTTGAGCCACAGCACCACTTCCAGTTTGTGGTGGTTCATTGGAGTTAAGTCTCATGGACTTTCCTGTCCAAGATGG
>NW_025961119.1:0-23145 GCF_023159225.1 Perognathus longimembris pacificus | reverse complement strand
CATAGCTGCTAGCCCCGCCTGCCTTCTCTGGGTCCAGAACCAGAAAGGCAGCAAAGGCAGCTCTAACCAGCCCTGCCTCCCGCCTCAGAGCACATGTGCACCAAGATGGCCACAGGTGATCAACCCAGAGGCGGTCCTGTGGGCCATGACATCCGCCCTTAGGGGAAGTCCTATGATGTCACCTTTGATGGACAGCCTAACCAGCCTATCACAGTGCCTAGCTAGCCGCTCCAAATCCCTCCCCTTCCTGCTGCCATTACTGCTTTATAAACGCAACCTAAGAATAAATCCTCGGACATTGCTTCGACTTCTCCCCTGAATTGTCTGCGTGTCCTGTGTCCTGCCTTAAACGTAAGGGGGGCTAGGAGCGGGCAGTTTCACGACTCTACCTCTTCTCAGCTCTACCCCCCTGGGATACGCTCCGTGCTCCTCCTGCCAAAGGGAGAAGCACCAGGAGCCGAGTGTCCCCAACAACCAAGAGGCCAACAAATGACCGTTAGTTTGCTTGGGGCCTGCATTGTGTAGAACACCTGAAGCTTTCAGCACAAACTACAAGGCAAAGGCCACAGGGAGGAACCTGACCCTCTGTGGAGATCTGAATTCTCCAGGTGGACCAGAAACAGGGAAGGCCAATGTGCACGGCACCGGGTGGCTGAAATAAGCTATGCCACCAGAGAGGTGACACAGGAGAAGAGGTGACTCCCGAGAAGAGGTGACTCGCCAGGACACATCGCAGCTACAAAACAGACCAGACCCCTGCCAGATATTCTCAGAACTGCTTTTTCTGTTCCTTCCCTACCCTTCCACTCCTTGTCCCCAGGGTGCTTGGGGACACTGTTTTCTGAGTGGGGAACCTCCTCCTGTGGACTGAGGGCCCTCAGCCGACTGGCATCATTGGCTCTGATCCCTGGGCCTGGTGCAGGAAGGACCTAAGAGGGCTGGGCTAAAGGGCACCCCTGAGCTACACTGCCTCACCTGCGAAGGCCCAGTGCCTTAGGGTCAAGTTCAACCCTGAGCCTCCTCCCAGGCCATTGTGAGGAACAGTGACAACTGTGTCCTCTCTTCCCTGCCCCCAATTCCCAGTCACTGTCTGGTCCCCCATGCTCACTGGCCACTCCATAGCTGACCTTCCACCTTGCACCCCGCCAGTCTGGCCCCAAGGTGGCATCATGTGGTCCTCAGAATGCTGTTCAAGTCAGCTCCTCTGCTGTAGCAATGGCCCAGTGCCAGGGACGAGCTGAGGCTGCACAAAGAAAGCCAGGTTTGCAGAAGTACAAAAAGGGACAGAGAGGGGAAGGGTTTGAGGAGGAAGAATTTTAGGAAAAGAAAGATCAAATAGCATTTTCTAATATCACAGTGGACTTTGGTATATATTGAACCTTTACACTCCCAGAGAACTAATTCATCACTGGCTTTCATTGCCTGCCTGCCTGCCTTCCTTCCTTCCTTCCTTCCTTCCTTCCTTCCTTCCTTCCTTCCTTCCTTTTTCCTTTCTTCCTTCCTTCCTTCTTTCCTTCTTCCCTCTCTCTGTATGTGTTTATTTGTTGTGCAGGGGATGGAAATTGGCCTTTCACACATTAGGCAAATTACTAATGAGCCATAATTCTAGGTCAAAGATTTCCTCTGTGTGTGCATATGCCTGTGTGTGTGTGTGTGTGTGTGAGAGAGAGAGAGAGAGAGAGAGAGAGAGACAGACACAGACACAGACACAGACACAGACACAGACACAGACACAGACACAGACAGACAGAGACAGAGAGACATAGGCAGAGATGTGAGCCGGTCTCACTATGTAATCATCCCCCTGTCTCCGCCTCCCGAGTGCTGGGATGCAGGTGTGTGCCCTCATGTTTGGCCTTCTGAGATTCCTTTCCTAAGGCCCATGGGTGGGATGACTGGACTGGTGCAGGAGTGGCTGGGGCTGGTGAACAAGACAGTCTCTGTGCTCTGAGCTTGCTGGGGTCGTGGGAACTGAGGATGACGTCATCCTAATTGGACTTGGGGGAGGGAAGAGGGTGGTCTGCTTCAGGCGAGGGCACTGCAGCATGCAAGCCCAGGAGGAGCACTGCTGGCTAGGATTCAGACATGTTATCAAGTTCTCAGGAAGGGAAAGAAAGTGGCTGCGGTAGGCCCTGCAGAACGCAAGTGTGGGCCATGAGCTTTGTTGCCCTGAAACCAGGGTCTGTCCTCAGGAAGCAGGTTTGACATCCCTGTTCAATGAACTCGAAGCCACCTCTGGCTCTCACCTGTAACCCTAGCTACTCAGGAGTCCGAGATCCAAGGATCGGGATTCAAAGCCAGTCCAGGCAACAAAGTCCCTGAAACTCTTCTCTCTAATTAAGCACGAAGAAGCCAGAAGTAGAGATGTGTCACAAGTGGTAGAGCACTGGCCTTGAGCACAAGAGCTCAGGGACAGCTCTCAGGCCCTGAGTTCAAGCCTCAAGACTGGCATGCACACACATACACACAGAGACCACCCCTCCTCCCCTTCCATGGAAGCCTCCTCGCTGTCTTAGAGGTCTTAGGCAGAGCAGCATCAATGGGCAAAAACAATGGGGAACACCCTAACCCTGCCCTGGTATGGCTGCCCAGGGTGTATGGAAACAGGTGAGGACTAGGGAGGGCACCTGCCTACCTGGCGCCAGGGGCATAGCCTGCATCCAGGCCATGCCAGCCCCTCATGGAAGGAGGTGGAGGTGAGAGAACGTGAAGACAAGTTCCCGGGTCACACCAATCATCTGCCTCAACTGGTTACACCCCAAAGGCCCCCACATTGCAGGAGGGCATGTTTTATTTGCTGCATGTTTCTTCCTTTTCCTCCAGGCTGCCCATGGTGCCATGTTGTAGACATCCAGGGAGGTTCCAAAACAGCTCAATGATGTGTCCCAAAGCGCTGGCATTAGAGGCTCCACCCTGTCTAGAAACGAAGGCACTTCCATTCCTCCAGCACCACCAGCCTGAGCAGCTTTCGCTGCCTCTCCCTCCCAGAGGTGCCACACTCATGCTGTGGCATTGGGCAAGTCGAGGCTGTGTCATCCCCTCAGCTGTTCCTGGATATAGGAACTTCCTTGCTGCCATGTGTGGACAGGGCCAGCCAGGCTGTCTCGGGCCCCGCTGTGGCTCCTGCATAATGTTGTCCTGCAGGCCCCTGAGTGGGCTCTAGAGACCTGGTCTGTGACATCAGCATCTATGTGGCCCACTGCCGTGGTCTGGCAGAGTCCCTAAAATCCCTGTGATCTCCTGGACTATGGAAATGGGGGAGCATAGTTTTCTTCATATCTGGTTCTGACAGCTTCTGAGATCCTGGCCCTCACTTCCTAGGTGCTAGCAGCATCTTTTGTTCCAATGAGGTGATGTTTGTGGGCTCCAGGATGCGGGTGCTCACCAGGGTAACTGGGCCATGACTAGAAGCATAGAATTCCCAGTCTCTGACTTATCCTCAACGAGAGAAGAACTTAAGGCCAGCGGGTTGGCACTATCTCCTTAAAGGCACCTGCCGTGGGTTGGTGCAGCTGTAGAGCCCTGGCATTGGAGGCCCTGGTTCTATGCCCAGCATGAAAGAGAGAGAGACAGAGAGGAGGAAGGAAGGAAGAAAGGAAAAGAAAGAAAGAGGGGGGGAAGGAAGGGAGGAAGGGGGGGGAGGGAGGGAGGGAAGGGAAGGAAGGAAGGAAGGAAGGAAGGAAGGAAGGAAGGAAGGAAGGAAGGGGAAAAAAGAAAGAGAAAGAAATACAGTACAGAGGGGGAGAGAAAAAGAGTAAGAGGGAGAAAAGGAATGAAAGAAAAAGAGAGAAAGAATAAGAAGGAGAGAAAGAGGGGCTGGGAATATGGCCTAGTGGTAAAGTCTTGCCTAATATACATGAAGCCCTGGGTTCGATTCCTCAGCACCACGTATATAGAAAAAGCCAGAAGTGGTGTTGTGGCTCAAGTGGTAGAGTGCTAGCCTTGAGCTTAAAGAAGCTCAGGGACAGTGCTCAGGCCCTGAGTCCCAAGCCCCAGGACTGGCAAAAAAAAAAAGAGAGAGAGAGAGAGAGAGAAGGAGGGAGGGAGGGAGGGAGGGAGGGAGGGAGGGAGGGAGGGAGGGAGGGAGGGAGGGAGGGAGGGAGGGAGGGAGGGAGGGAGCGAGGAAGGGAGGGTTGGCCCATATTCCACCCCCAGCCTCCTTTAAGCAAAAGTTCCTGCCTTTGGGACACTCTCAGCTCACCTTGTGCCTCTGTACCTAGCTGTTCATCTGTGCCCTGCACCAACTGCTGTATTTCTAGAACATCTGCAAACAGTCATGTGTGGTCTGAGTTCTGTGAGCCAACACAGGGGGTAGTGGGATTTGCACCCACTGCCTGCAGCTGAAGCAGGGGCAGCCATGCCAGCCCTGCCCTTCATTTGAGAGGGCTGCACAAGTTCCAGCCAGGTGGCATGGGGACCGGCCTGTAGGCCACCCAGTTGGCATCCACAGAGGGACAAAGCATCAGGTGGTGTGCAATGTGAAATGAGTACATGGTGTAGTGAAAGCTGTTTGCTTTCCCATACACCTAGTGACCTGGGCTCTGCTCAGCTTGGGTGCACCACCAAGTCACCAGTGGCCTTTGCATATGGCTTCTCTTACAGGGCTTCGTTCTCCCCAACAGCAGCAGCAAGCTTAATGAAGGTTAGACTGGCTCAGAGTTCTCCCACACAGGCTTACACAGCCCTGGGGTTCTCTTGGAGTCCTCAGAGCCCCACCATACCCCAATCTGGCACTCAGAGCAGCACTGGGCTAGAAGGTATCACCCTGTGTGTCATCTCCTTTAATGAGGGCTGAGTTGAAAGCAACATCCAGGGCTCCTTTGTGTGTCTAGGTGTGTATTTGTGTGGAGTGTGTGCATGCGTGTGCATGACAGTACTGGGGCTTGAACTCAGGTCCTTATTTAGCTTTTTTGCCAAGCCTAGCATTACACCATTTGAGCCACACTTCTACTTCTGGCTTTTAGGTGATTAATTGAAGATGAGTCACATGGACTTCCGTGCCAGGGCTGGCATTGAACAGTGATCCTCAGATCTCAGCCTCCTGAGTAGCTAGGATTACAGGTGTGACCTCCAGTGCCCAGTTTCCAGAACTCCTTTTGACGTCACTTCTCCAGGACTGGGACATGAGGGTGCAGCTGCAACCCTGCCACAGTGCCAAGTCTTTGTTCTGAGTGGCGTGCCTGCTCTGCGCCCCCTCACTCCATGACTGTCCTTTTCCAAGTCAGAGATGTTCAGGATTATGAGGGGCTGGGAGGCCTTAGCCCTGTCCCACTGAGGCCCCTGGCATGCCAGGCCGGCCCCACCTCTGTTTTGTATATAAACATCCCCACAGGCTTTGGAAACTTAGAAACCCATTCATTTTGTCTTCCCAACAACAGTGCACATTTTTTCTTAAAGGCAACAGTGCACACATGTGTTTGCCACACAAATAGTTTCTATGGTTGGAAAGGACCAGTCACCCCCTTAATTCTTGCATCTCCCAACCAGATACCGAGGCAGGCGGGCATGGTGGCCATGCGCCTCCTCAGGCCGTAGTGCTTGGCACCCTGCTGTAGGCTGGAAATGTCTACCGGCTGGGGAAAAATAATGCAGGACCACTACGAATCAATCCACTTGTGCTCTCTCTTCTCTCTCTTTTTCCCTTCTTTTCTCTCTCTCTCTCTCTCTCTCTCTCTCTCTCTCTCTCTCTCTCTCTCTCTCTCTCTCTCTCTCTCTTCCTTCCAACTTAATCTCTCCTGCACCCATGTCCTCCTCTTCTAGTGTAGCTGATAATGACACCCTTGGTCAGGGCTGCCATGTGCCTTGGCCTACAGCCTCAGGACAGAGCTCATGCTGTCATGGCTGACAGTGTCCTTTCTTTCATTCTTTCTGGTGGAATTCACTTCTTTCTTTCTCTTTTTTTAAATCCTATTTGTTTATCTTTTATTTATTTTTTTATTTTGCCAGTCCTGGGCCTTGAACTCAGGACCTGAGCACTGTCCCTGGCTTCTTTTTTGCTCAAGGCTAGCTCTCTACCACTTGAGCCACAGCGCCACTTCTGGCCATTTTCTATATATGTGGTGCTGGGGAATTAAACCCAGGGCTTCATGAATACGAGGCAAGCACTCTTGCCACTAGGCCACATTCCCAGCCCCCACTTCTTTCTTAAACACTATTGAGTAGAGGATGCTGGGCCCACAACCTGCATGGCCCAACTATACAACAAGCTGAGGGGCAAGACATGTGCCCTACGTTGTGCAGGCTGAAGATATGGTTACCACATCCACCCCTGACCCAGGAATCACTTCTTTGGCCCTCCACATCCCCCCTCATCCCTTCCTCAGCAGGAAGAAGCTGAAGGTGGCATGCAGGTCTCAGACCTCCTCACTCCCTACCCCCCAAATGGCAAAAATAGTAGGTGGGACAAAAGAATGGGCGCAAACACTTGGAATTCACTCCCAAAGAGGCACACAGGCCTGATCTGTGAAAGAGAACAAAAATCTTTATTGTGTTTAGCCACAAGCGTTTGTGAGTCTGCTTTGCAGTGTCCAGCACTGCGATCCTCCCTTCATCTGCACATGTCCCTGTCTGTGAATGGATCCAACTACGGCTCATGCCTCTAATCCTAGCCACTGAGAAGGCTGAGACCTGACAATGGAACCAGCTTGTGTAGGAAAGTCCATGAAACTCTGATCTCCACTTAACCAGCAAAAAGCCAGAAACATAGGTATGACTCAAGTGGTAGCGAGCCAGCCTTGAGCAAAAACAAAGGGCAGTGTCCAGACCCTGAATTCAATCCCCCGTCTCCCCCTTCCTGCACATATACACAAATATTTAGGGAAAGTATTGCATGCATAGTAAACACCCAAGGACTATTTTCTTGTCACCATCCCCTAAACCAGACAGTAAAACAGCATGCCACTGACACTGTAAAAGGAATTCCATGTTAGCTAGAGCCAAGTTAAAGTATGCAGAAGGATGGGGGATGGGGAGAGTGATCTGCAACTACAGAGCATTTTGCATAAGGGACTTGAGCATCTGTGGCTTTGGTACCTGTGGGGTCCTGGAACCAGGCCCTATAAGCAGGTGACTGTACTTAGCCTACCATGGCCCTGATCAGAGCATATTTTATACTTCCAGACTTCCACCTTCATATCAAACATTGCTTTATATTCACAGGAATATTTTTAATGTCAATTTGAGTGGAACATTTTCCAGATAGTTTAATGGGTGTACAGACCCACTTTCCAAACTCCAAGGTTACTAGCAACAAACAAAACAGTACCCTAAACACCACTGAGAACGTCAGGTTCTGCCCAAGCCCGCACAAACCCTTTCTTAGAGTCAGACTGACTTCAAAACACAGGTGTCCCTTTCCCTGGGGGCTGCAGAGAGCTTCAGCCAGAGCTGGAATGCACCGGAGGCAAGATGGAAGGCAGTGGGCAGTGTCCAAGTGGCCACTCAGGCCAGTTGTACCACCGCCTCTCTCACAGGGACTACCCTTGCCCGTGTGCAGCCATCGAGGTGGGCCCTGCAGTGACCATATATGGGGTGGGGTCCCAGACTCACCTGCCTGGGTCCTGCCCCGAGTGTCACCCATTCAGCTAGCCTGAATACAAGCTGCAGAGTGCTTGCACTCCCCAGGCAAGGAGAACGGGGGAGGGGGAGAAACTCCAGGACAGGAAGGGGCTCTAGCCAGTCCCTTTCCACAGAGCTGGCACATACGCAGGCAGACTGGAGTGGGGAGAGGACACCCATGGTGTAGCCTGGTTCAAAGATGGTCCTTCTCCAGAGTAGGATGCCCTGGGGACGGGTACCTGTACCTACCTACCTCCCAGCTCCAAGGACCACCCATTCTGGAAACATTTGCTCCCCATGCCATTCACCTATCCTTCTCCAGAGCCCTGTGAAACCCCAAAAGGACTGCTGTATTCAGAGCTGATAGACATAAAACTGTTTCCTCCACCCTTGTTAGGACCAGTGGGGAGCAGGGGGAGCTGTGAATTAAGCTGACAAAAGATAGATTCACAGGAGAAAGATGGATTCTATTCACATATATAAGTGAGAGCAAGGCAGTACAAGCATCATACTAGGGAAAGGGAAGAGAAGGCAGTTCTAGAAAAAAAAAAAAGGCTAGAGGACACAGAGAGTGGTGTGGTGACAATGTCTATGTGGCTTCTCATCCCTGCTCACGTTCTTTAGGTACAGAAGTCCTCTCCCTGGAAGGATGTAGGAAGAGAGGGAAGGAAGGGAGGGAGGAAGGGAGGGAGGGAGGAAGGGAGGGAGGGAGGGAGGGAGGGAAGGAGGGAGGGAGAGAGGGAGGGAGGGTGAGAGGGAGGGAGGGAGGGAAAGAAGGAGGAAGGGAGGGAAAGAAAGGAGGAAGGAGGGAGGGAAAGAAGGAGGAAGAGAATTGCTTGGTTTTCTTTTTTTTTTTTTTTTTTTTTTTTTTTTTTGGTCAGTCCTGGGGCTTGGACTCAGGGCCTGAGCACTGTCCCTGGCTTCTTTTTGCTCAAGGCTAGCACTCTACCACTTGAGCCACAGCGCCACTTCAGGCCATTTTCTGTATATGTGGTGCTGGGGAATTAAACCCAGGGCCTCATGTATACGAGGCAAGCACTCTTGCCACTAGGCCATATCCCCAACTGCTTGGTTTTCTTCTATCCATTTTTCTCTCCAGCTGTGTGGGGCCCAGTCCATGGCCCCCACTCCAATGACAGGTCAGCCTCTGGGGTTATCAGATATCCCAATAGCTGCCCCCACCACAAGCCCTTTCCAGATAACCCCCTCTCCTTGTCCTGGGGTTTAAATATTGATCCTGCCCAATGAAAGCAGGTTAAAATTCAACCTGGTTGCACTGGCAGCCAGGCCCTCCTCGGGGTGAAATGGGGAGGCTGAAGGAGGTGTCACCTGTCCCTTGAGCCTGCCATGTGGAGCTTTTCCCAGGGCTCAGATGAGAAGACTGGTTGGTTTTAGCCCAGCTGAGGTGGAAGAACTTAAGCAGACACTTCTCCTGGGTGGGGGGCAAGGAATGAGGGGTGTCTGCTGGCTCCAGTTAGATTGGGTTTCTCCTCATCAGTTTCCTCAGCCTCCCAAGGGCATAGGTGAGTCAGCCTCCCTGGCCCCATCCTGTCTGAGGTGCTGGTGGAATCTCGTCTTAACAATGTCTGTCCCTCCTATCTGGTCCTCTTCATGGACTACCCTCTACACCCCCATCAGCAGTGGGGGTAGCGCACCCTGTTGCTACCTCTTCAGGACTCAGAGAAATGCTGAGCAAGGCCAAGGCCTATCTAGGCCGGCTGGCCTCCAGCAGAGAGGGGCAGAGCCCTGGCAGCCTTCAGTCTCCAGTAGGCTCCTCCACTTCCACAGGGGTCCAATTCCAATCAGTTTCCTCTTAAGTGAGGGTGGCAGAGTCCATCATCCCTGCCACAGCTCCCTGTGATCAAGGTGACATTTGGGTATTAGCAGATTACAACTCTCTTTGTTTACCTCTCTTCTGATTCCCCTTTCTTAGATTAATTCTCACGAAGTTTGCATTTGCAGTGATTTGTGTCTCCTCTTAGAGGTTTCAAACCCAGAGTAAAGGTTAAGCAAATGGCATCAGCTCCCCTAAATCTGTCAGAATTTCAGATATGGGCATGGTGGTGTGTACTTGTAATCCCAGCTACTCAGGAGGTGGAGGTAGGACGATCACAGCCTGAAGCCACTAGCCTGGGTGAAAACAACAAAACCCTTCCAAACTCTACTTGAAAAATGAAAGCAAAAAAAGGTCTGGGATCATAGCTTAAATGGCAGTGCATCTGCCTAGCAGGAGGTCCTGAGTTCAAACTCTAGTACCACCAACAGAAAAAAAAAGTGAATTCTCAGCTCCCATACAAGAGTGGTCTTTTTGGTCCTTTCTTCCTTCCTTCCTTCCTTCCTTCCTTCCTTCCTTCCTTCCTTCCTTCCTTCCTTCCTTCCTTCCTTCCTTCCTTCCTGCCTTCCTTCCTGCCTTCCTTCCTTCCTTGTCCTTCCTTCCCTTTCTTCTTCCTTTCCTCTCTCCTTCCCTTCTTTCTTCTCAGGAGGCCAGCATCTGTTGAACAGCTTGTTCCCTAAAATGAGCTGTTCTTAAAAGCAGCATGGCCAGCTCACATTTGGGGATGCTTGCTGGGAACAGACGGTCCTGCTGCATGGCTCAGTGTCTGGACTGTAGCCAGCTTCAGCACCCCACCTGCCCAGTTCTCTCAGATAGGAAAATAAGGAGCCATGGCCACTGCAGAACATGGCCCCACTCTTGGCCTCGGCTATGGGAGGTGCTGGGCATGCCCTGGCTCCTGTGTGCTCCTGGGCATGTCTAGGCTTCCTGCTGAGGAAGAGGATGAGCAGGTACTGGGGCAGCTGGAGCCAAGCCAGAAGGGTGAAGTTCCTAGTGGCTGGCCTCTGATGGCTCTGCCTCCTTGACCTTCCCTACATCCACCCCTGAAATGTTTGTGTTCCCTTGAAATCCTATGTTGACCCCTAACCACCCAAGGTGGGGATTTGCTGGTGGAGTCTTCAGTGTAGTTAGGTCATGAAGGTGGGGCACTCATGAATGAGCTTAGCACCCTTATCATAGAGCTCAAGGTGCACCTTTTCCCTCCACAGACACAGAACCCTCTGGTGACTGAACTTTAGAATTCTCATTCTCCAGAACCGTGAGAAGTAAATTTGTTTCTCATGGATCAAGATATATTGGACTCATAAACTGACATGTTGAATTGAAATCTCTTTGTACAACTATTTAAATAAAAACAATGAATAAGTTTTCTAAGTCACACTGGAGGTGGTGTTTTGCAGCGGAATAGATTGACAGCCATGCTGATGGCTCCAAACCTCCAGCCATCAGGCTTCCCAGAGCATGCAGAACACACACTGTACCCCCTCCGTGCACACATCCATGCACACACACCAGCACCAAGTCCGGGCCCATGTCTGGGCAGAGCATGGCACAGCCCACCAGGGAGCCAGGAAGTTAGTTACTCTGGCAGGTAAGGACCTTCATTTGTAAAGAAAAGCACGAAAAAGTCCAAGTATTGCTCTGTGAAGTTTGTAGTATACAGTACAACATTGAAAAGTGCGGACAGCTCAGTTATCACCCATGTCAGGCCCTTGTCCACCTGCCTTAGGATCCTGAAAAACATCAACTGTTTTCTACCACACACTCCCCTGGGTTGCTTCTGTGTTTCATTGAGAGCCTGGCCTAGTGCTGGCTATGTGCTCAGGGCTTCACACGCACATGCATGCATGCACACATGCACACACACACACGACTTGTAGGACAAGTGGCATTCCTGTGTCACAGATAAGACAGAGAGCTAGAGAGGATGAGTGGCATCTTCTGCCTCTCATGGGGACAGGGTCCATGAGGCAAGTAGAACAGGGAACGCAATTTAACCCATGTGCATTAGGCAGGGAAGGGCCACGGGACCCAGCAGGCAGGTTTCTGAGCAAGGCAGGGGTTGAGAGGAACATAGCTGGAATGCCAGTGAGGGTCAAGAAGCTCCAGCTCTGGCCCTGTCAGGAGATGGTGAAGGGCTGGGATAGTGGCATTGCCCACTCACTAATTATGTTTCAAAGTATTATGGCTTATAGTTAGGATGACTACACTAAAAACCAAACAAACTGCCAGGCACTGGTGGCTCATGCCTGTAACGCTAGCTACTCAGGAGGCTGAGATCTGAGGATCATGGTTCCCACCCAGACTGGGTGGGAAAGTCTGTGGAACTCTTAGCTCTAATTAACCACCAAAAAGGAAGTATAGCTGTAGCTCAAGAGGTAGAGCACTTGCATTGAGGGGGGTAAAAAAGCTCAAGGACAGTGCCCAAGCCCTAAGTTCAAGTCTATACACACATACACACACACACACACACACACACACACACACACACACAACTGATAGAGAAAAACTGTCAGTGAAGATGTGGAGAAATTATGCCTGAGCCCCACTGATGGGACATGCAATGCAGCCACTGTGCACAACAGCATAAAGCATCCTCCAAAAAGTAAAAGCAGAGCTACCATAGGAACCAGTGGTCTCAATTTTGGGCTTATTCCCAGGACAACTTGAAGGCAGAATCTTGAGGAGATATTTGCACAGAGAAGCACTATTCACAGTAGCCCAGAGGGGGAAGTAACACAACATAGACAAAGACACACAGAATGCAGTGTGACCATACAGTAGACAATGATTCAGCCTAAAGGGGGAAGAAAGTCTGAAACTTAAGCCAGACACGTACAAACACAGATAATTCTACTTACATGAGGCACTAGACACATCAAATTCAGTCAGAAAAGTAGATGGGGGCTGCTGGGGGCTGCCAGGTGCTGGGGAGGAAAATGGGGAGTTACTATTTAAAGGGGTGCAATTTCAGTTTTACAAGAAGATGAAACGGGGCCCTAGAGATGGAGAGTGAGGGCTATACATGTCACCAAGATGTACACCTAACTGTGGATAAAATGGCAAAAATCACAATTCAATAAATAGAACTGGAAAACTTGGAGCTTTCTTACAAATGAGTTTTATTTGCATTGTGACCCAAGCTCAGATCCCAGATACAGGTTTCTTGTCAGCACAAAGGTTCAGTAACAAGTGCAAAATACGCTTTATTCCAGGTACAAAAACAATGTGGCAGTATGATATTTAGGTCTTGATAGCTACCTCCTCATAACCGGTCGTAGGCACTTGACCCATCTGAGCCACCCCATTAGGCACCCCCACCACCTATGGGAAAGTATCACGCAGTATAGAGAAAGGTGGGTGGGATACATCTTAAGAAAGCAATCACGGCAGGGCACTAGTGGTCCATGCCTGTAATCCTTGCAACTTAAGGATCATGGTTCAAAACCAGCCCAGGCAGGAAAGTCAGAAAGATTCCTATTTCCAATTAGCCTAGAAGTAGAGCTGTGACTCAAATGATAAAACTCTAGCCTTGAGCAAAAGAGCTCAGGGACAGAGAATGTAAGCCCTGAGTTCAAGCCCCAGGATCAGCACAAATAAAGAGAGAAAGAGAAAGAGAGAAAGAAAGAAAGAAAGAAAGAAAGAAAGAAAGAAAGAAAGAAAGAAAGAAAGAAAGAAAGAAAGAAAGAAAGAAAGAAAGAAAGGAAGGAAGGAAGGAAGGAAGGAAGGAAGGAAGGAAGGAAGGAAGGAAGGAATCACTTTGAATACACAAACATTAGAGATAATTTGTTTCTTATGTAAACTGCCTGAAGGCAACTTTATACAACCTTCACACACCTGGGTTTTGGCTGTGACCTATCCTATGAGGTCAGTTGTGGAATGACTTCTATCGATGCTCAGTTTGCCATTTTGGATTTGGACACTGTGGTGGTAACTGTAGGAGGCCTATATTCTAACTTCCCAATGTTTGTTTCCTCATCTGAAGGCCTGAGCTATGGGGGCCACTCGCCCAGTGGCCCTGGGGGAGCAACGGAGGAGAGGCTGAGAGAAGAGGAAGCACAAGGCCTGGTCCACAGGGAGGCTGGTCAGCAGTGGCCACTACCCGTGTGACTAGTGGAGGACCAGGCTTTACAGCTGCTGCTTGTACAAGACAGGATGGAGACCAGAGGGGTCCAGCAGATGGATGGGCCTGGGGGACAGGGCCACTCCCAGGGGACACTGGGCTATACCATTCCATGCAAGATTCCTCAGGTGCCTAGAACCAACACAGCAGGCCAGGCCCCAAGAAGGCAGGGAATTACCCATGGCCATGCCATACTTCAGCCACCCCAAGCAGGAAGAGCACCAATGGACAGGTCCCAGAGGAGCTTCGTGGAAGAGAGACTCCATCCTTCAGGCACAAAATGGAGGTGAGCTCAGGCTGTCTCTTTCCAGGATAGAAGTGTTCCGGTATCCAGTGGAGGCTCTGCTACTCCCTGCCTCTCAGCAGCCCCGGAACACCAGCACAAACATCCGTTCTGGTATCAAGCCCTAGGACCCTTGCCCAGTGGCCCAGGCCCACGCAGGGCTCCAAGGAAGGGGAGGCCTCTGAGCCCCTTCCCCAGAGGCAGGGATGACTGGTTAGGGAGCCTGGGGTTTGAAGACCAGAACCTTCCATGTTTCCAGCCACATGGGAAGTGAGACTGCAGAAAGTGAGACAGCAAGCAGCAGCACTCAGAGAAATCCATCTGCATGCATCCCCTACTTCTAATTTTATATTTCTATTATGTAACAAAACCGAGAGCCAGAGAGAGAGAGAGAGAGAGAGAAAGGAGAGAGAGAGAGAGAAATGGATTTGCTCAGGGACCAGTAAACTTTTTGTGTAAAGGGTTAGAGAGTATTTTTGGCTTTAAGGGATGAGGGAAAAGCTGACATTACACTGCCACAAGAGAAAACCAATTTCCCTAACTTTTCTTTTTTTTTTCCCCCCCCTGCTGCTAGGAATGAGACCCAGGGTCTTGCTCATGCTGGGATGCACTCTGAACCACATCCCAGACCCCCACAATTTAATTTATGCAATTCAAAACATAATAATTTAGCTTTTTAAAAAAAACAGAGGCTTACTAATAAGAAGAATGGGGGTCTTTAGGGGAGGGGCCTATATTTTCCCTTAGTTGAATTATAAGACACTGATCCTATTATCCAATAGCTGTCAGGAAAAGGCAGTGTTGGTTTAGCCAAGCTGACATGGGGGCACATGGTGGATTAGACCATGATGATGGTCTAATGATGGCCTGAGCATGTCCTGAGGCACAAGGTTCCCTGTCCTCTGCAGCTGAGGGGTGGCGGAAGCCTCCTTGGAATAAAAGGCACCAGGACCTAGGTACACAACCTCAGAAGGAGGGGCAGACATTTCCCCCGCTCAGGGGCTTTGGCAAAGCCTAGACGAGGTTCCACTGTCCTGCCCCCAAAGAGTGAAGAGAAGAGATAGGAGAAACCAGAGTGAAGGTTCAGCTATTCTATAATGGCCAGCCAGACTAGCAAGACAGAGGGCACCCAAGGGGGAGAGGGAGAGGGGAGGCAGCAGCCGCCCAGGGGCTGCATGAAAGATGTATCAGGAACCTTGCTTACAAGATGCCAGCTGCCCAGCACTGCTCACACTCCTCAAGGAGCTGACTTGGGTAGCATCTACCTTACCAGCTTCTCCATCCTCCAGGAGTGTTTCCCCAACACCAGAAGGAACCCTGTCTCCTGGGAGCTTGTTCTTTTCAAATGCAAAGGTGATGGGGCTGGAATCATGCCATACTAATGGTTCTCTCTCTCTCTCTCTCTCCTCTCCTCTCCTCTCCCTCCCTCTCTCTCTCCCTCTCCCTCTCTTTCTTTCTCCTGTCTCTCCATCCGTCTCTCTCCCTCCCTCTCTCTCTCTCTGTCACACACACACACACACACACACACACACACACACACACACACACACACACACACACACTTCTCTGATGTAGCCAATGAGCGTCCATACCTGTATGCCTAGTATTTGTCCCCACAGGTGGGAGCTAGAGTTTACTCCTAAAGGCTTCACAGAAACACCAACTTGCAACACCAGGGTGCTGGTGGCACTGCACACAGGGCATGTCCACTGTGTGGCTTCAATAAAGGGGCACCAACAGGCAAGCCCTGTTGCCCTTCCTGGACTGGGCGCTTCCTAGGTCTATCTTTTTCTTTTTTATTGGCACTTCTGGGGCTTGAACCCAGAGCCCTAATTATCACTGAGCTCTACCACCCACTGAGCACCCAGCTGGTGTTAACAGGGACAGATACCCCAGAGAAACAAAGACACTCTTGCAGTGTATTTGCTTGAGAAGTCTCATTCTTGGTTCTCTTTCTGCACCAAAGGCAGTGTCAACATCCATTTCCCCATGTCCCCACCCCCTCTCAGCTCTCCCCACCTTTCCTGAGAGCCTGGGGGCTTTCTCTCTGATTTCCACTGACAACAGCAAAAGACTTAGTCCATTTACTTCATCAAGCTGTTAATGATTTTCGAAGCTTCGGCCACTCTGGCCAGTCCCGGAAGCAACACTGGACTTGGAAACTTGTGACACACTGCTCTGCGTGGCCCTTCCCTTTCCTGGTAAAGCCCTCTCTAGGTTCACAGCTCTGCTCAAGCAGCCAGAGGCTGCCTGGGTGAGAGATCATTAGGACAATGCCTGACCTTTGCCTAGGCTTCCCGCCCCTCCAAGTTAGGACCAGAACTCCAGTCTCCTCACTTCTCTTGCCAAAGGCATTTCTCTCAACAATCCTACTGTTTCTCCAATCACAACCACTACCTCCTTGTTGTAAAGGTAAGCATGAAAAACAACCTTGCAGACAGAACCGACTGTTGGGATGTCCACATAGCAAAGAACTTGGCTTTGGATTCTAATGCAAGATGGCGGCCTGAGCTGTGAAATGAAAACACGTATCTTCTTGAAAACCTTCTGCCATCAAAAGGCCTCAGCCTAGAACACACAGCAGGCTGGTGCCAAGGGCCCTGGGGCGTGTCAGCACCCTGCCCAGCCACACACACCTCTAGACTCATAGGTCAAAGAAAAGCACCAGACAGGAATGAAAAGCCTGGTACCTTTCTCTGCTTTAATAAAATGAAAAATAAAACCTAAAGCTTTAGCTCATGACTCCCATGCAGGGATAAAATGATGAATTATTGGGCATCTGAGACACTGTGGTATTAAATTACTACTACTACTTTTGGGGTATTCTTTTTCTTCCTTTGAAGGCCGTAAGAGCTGATGTGAAGGAGAAAAGACATCACTCTACTAACAGTAGACATCAGATAACAGACCTTTACTAGACCTTCTTTTGGAGCTAAGAAGTAAAAAAATAATTTCCCACATTTCCTAAAAGTTAAAACTTCAGCCTGCCTTCACTTGGCCTGGGTAATAACATCACTGGTGTGGTGGCCGTGGGAGCCTTGAAGGCCAGACCATAAGTCTAGACCTGATCCTTCCACTACTGAGCTGCGCGACCTTAGGGAAGTATTCCACATCTACATGTCTCTCTCCATGTGTTCATAATCCAAAGAAGGAAATCATTGGTCTTGATGTTTCCACAGGACTAAGATGTGGAATACACACCAAGAAAGATGGCAGAATATCAGACAGACACAGCCCTGCACTACTGAGACAGGTTAAGAAAGGGAAAGACAGCAGGAACAGAACAGTAGGGAGATAAAAAAATGAAGGCACCAAGTACAGATTGGGGGTGGGGAGGCAGGAGGAGGTGAGCCTCCTAAAGACAGAACCCTGTGAAAGAAAAGAAGGAAAAGGAAGAGAAGAGGGGAAGGAAGAAGGAGGGAAGGAGAGGGGAGGGGACAAGAGGGGAGGAATTAGGAAGGACCAGGGACCTCTAGCAAAGGAGCCTGGACAATTCCTCAAGTAAAGGCAAACATTTGAGTAATCAGTGGTGAAACAAGCAGATACTCACATGCAAAAAGAAAAAAGAACAATTTTGAGATATTCTATATGAGTATTTAAGCAACTCTATATGAAAACAACATAAAGAACCTCAATGAAAGCTGAGATCAACGGGGGTTGGGGGAGGGGAGAGGCTATATTATGGGAGGGGATACTGGGAGGAGAAGGCTGGCTAAGGAGAGTAGAGGGATGAATGTGGTCAAAACAGATTGTTGGCATGCATGAAAATAGAACAATGAAATTTGCTGAAGTTGTGTTAAGAAGGGGGAGTGATGGGGGGTGGGGGAATTAACCAGAATATATTGCACACATGTGCGGAAATGTCACAATGAAATCTTCCTATGTACAGCTAATGTATGCTAAAAAAAAAAAAAAAGATCGCTACTTCATCTATGAAACTTAAACAATGGGTCAAAAGATGACTGTGAAAATTCCCTGCCCTTGGATTTGGCGATGGGTTCTTAGAGAAGGCCCCCCAAAGCACAAGCAGCCAAAGAATAATCAGGAAACTTGGACATCACCCACACTTGAAACTTTCATATTTGAAATAACACCATTATGAAGAGTGAAGACAACTTTACAGAATAGGGAAGTGTGTGTGTGTGTGTGTGTGTGTGCGTGTGTGTGTGTGTGTGTGTGTGTCCTGGGGCTTGAACTCAGGGTCTGGGCACTGTCCCTGGGCATTTTTGCTCAAAGCTAACACTCTACCACTTGAGCCACGGCTTTACTTCCAGCTTTTTGGTAGATAACTGGAGATAAGAGTCTCATGGATTTTCCTGCTCAGGTTGGTTTTGAACAGCAATCCTCAGATCTAGGCTTCCCAAGTAGCTAGGATTACAGGTGTGTGTCACCAGTGCCTGACATGACTAGGGATCTGATAACGAACCTAGGAAATACCAACAAGTCATGCACCACTTGATTAGTTTGGTTTGTATGCTATATCTCTATATACTATCACACAGATGGTTCTGTCACTCAGTCTCCCTATCTGTGGAACAAAGTTAGCCAAATTCTGATTATCTTTGAGCCCCACATTAGATTCTACAAAAGCTCTATTTCAGAAGCTGTAGAACCCACCTGACCACAGGGATAGTGTGGCTTACAAGATGATCTAAATGGGTAAGAAGATGGAGCCCTGGGCCAGCACAGTTCACTGGACGCCAAAACAGAGGCAAGACAAAGATGGATGCTTTAGTCTATTTCCCCACAGATAAGAAGGAGATCCAACTATTCCACTACAGGAAAAGTACCCTAAACATAACCACTAAAAACAGAAAAAGGAAGTGGTGCTGTGGCTCAGAGTGGTAGAGCGCTAGCCTTGGGTGTAAAAGCTCAGGGACAGTGCCCAAACCCCAAGTCCAAGCCCCACGACTGACAAAAGGATAAAAACTTGAAGAGCCCCACAGTGTCTCAGGGGAATTGCCAGATGTATTGGTGATTAACTGAAGCCTTCTCTAGGTGGAACTTTACAAGTCCTGTATTGGGTTGCCTGTTTTACAGTGTTGGGGATGGAACACAGAGGCTCACACATGCTAAGCAAATGCTATCCCACCAAGCTATACATCCCTTAACCCCAAAGTCTGCTACTTTAATGGTCAAGGTCACCTGCTAATATAAAGGAATGCTTATTTCTGGGTCATTCTTACCCATAACTTCTTTGGAAAGAGAACTTAACCAAAAGCAGCTCAAGAGGAATCATTTTGTTCTCATCAATGCAAGGATGTATGTGAAGGCATCTTTCTTTTTCCACCCCACCTCCTGTCCCTGGAGCTAGCTCCAGAAGACAGACTGTACCAGTACATAGCGATATCTACCCATTACGCCAATGCAGAAACATGAACACAGCTCTGGTCTGGGCAGCAGCAGATCCTTAGAAACGAGGTAAAGGTACAAAGGGGAAGGCACAGAACAACTCCAGTCCACTGGTCACTGAGAGAGGAAGAAAGTGAAGAACAAAGGGTCAAAGTGCATCAGGTCAGCAGAGCTGGCCAGGAAGCCAGCACTGGGGAAGGAGGAAAAGGCACAGGGTGAGGATGGCTTTGAAGGCAGGAGAGTGGGCAGAAGGGACCAATAGAGGTGGCACCAAGATACCCAATGAGCTTCCACCTAAGGGGCTTGGATATCAGAGATAACCCCACTGTTTGCCTCTTTTAGAGAATCAAAGTTGAGAAACAGAACAAAAAACTGTTCCAACACTGGAGACGAAGAGGAAGCAAGTGAAGCCATTGGCTTTCAGCATGCTGGCCTTTGTATCCACGGTTTCTGCTGGTTGATCATCTGTAGCTTTCATGGATTGGGGCAGGCAGGGTTGCTTCTAGCCTCAGCTTGTCAGGTGAGACATCAGCAAACAGTGGTGACATTTCTAACATCCCAGGGGTCCATGGGACTGGAGTAGGTGCACGTCTTACTTCTGCTCACAGTCCACATTTCAGGATGATGTGGTATCCATCATTGCTCTCGGCTGCAAGAGAAACACTGGGCATACTTCAAAGCAACCAAGACCAGTGTGGTACTATTTGGAAGTTTGGGAGTCTTTAAGGGTGTGGTATCAGGCAGGGTACCAGCAGATACCACCAAAGAGGCCACATACCAAATAGGCTACATGACAGAAGCATGAATTTATTCCAATATGCAACTCAACGGCCACCATATCTAACAGGTTAACTGGTGCTTGAACTTAGGATCTCATGCTCTTGCTTAGCTTATTTGCTCAAGGCTAGCACCCTACCACTTAAGTCACAGCTCCACCTCCAGCTTTCTTTTGGAGATAGGAGACTCACAGACTTTTCTGTTTGGCTGGCTTTGAAGAATGGTCCTCAGGTCTCAGCCTCCTGAGTAGCTAGGATTACAGGTAGTAGAAACTGGTAGCTGGCTCTAGTTTCTTTTAGACAATGAGCCCTTCTATCACAGCCCTACACCAAAGGGCAAAAGCACCTATGTCCGAGGAGACTTTGGGCCAACTATGGTTTTCAGGGACATTATGGATTCCGGGCCCATAACATTAGCTGTGCCTTTGGAATTATATATGTGCTTGGGATTGTAAATGTACCCAAAGCTCATTTGTGAAAGGCTTGGTCATCAACCTATAGCACCATTAGAAGGTGGAGAAACCTTTAAGAGATGGGGCTAGTGGAAGTTAGCCATGGCAGTGTGCCCTTGAATGGATTGGAATGTAACCCTCCTCTTTGTCTGTCTTCTCTTGTCAGCTGTGGTAAGAAGAGCACCTACTCTCATCATAGGCCCACAGTAATGGGGCCAACTGACCATAGATTGCAACCACTTATGTAATGAGCCAAAATAAACCTTTCCTCTCTTTAAGTTGATTATCTCAGGTATTTTGTTATAATAATGGAAAGCTAACTTAACAGCTAGACCCACAGATCAGAACAAGGCCCGAAGTCCAGTCTTCTGTTTTGAAATAGCCCACCCATCCACTCTTCCCAAGGCAAGCTACAGTAAGGATTTCTTTGCTATCTATGGAAACACATGTTCCAGTCCCACAGGATCCCCCTCTGGGCAGAGTGGGCATGCTGATGCTGTCAGGATATCTGGCTCCTCCTGTTCCCCCTTGAAGTCCCAACCCACTCTGTTTCCTAGAGACAATGAAAAGTCAAACTGCATCAAGTTCAGGGACTACAGATTGTCTGGCCCAGGATTTTTCCCTTCAGAAGTACCTTCAGTTCAATCATGCTAGTGCTGGCATTTCTAGGGCTAGCTTGTGCTCCCTTGCACCCGAAGGCGGATCCCAGGAAGCCACCCTCAAAAGGGGCCCCATTCAGGCAGGTCCTGCCCATGTATCCACCCCACTCTACCTTGCCCAAGATGCCATGGACGTAGACAAAGGGATGTAGACAACACACTTCAGTTAAACAAGATGGCAGGAGGGGATTTACCTTTCAATGTGCTGAGAATAAAACATGACTCATCTTGGAAATTCTGCACCATCTGAAAGGCAAAGGAGAGACACATTTCCTAAATAATCAAATCTGTCTATCTATGTATAATGTGCTGGTGTTGGGGCTTGAACTCAGGGCTTGAGCTCTGTTTCTTAGCTTTTTCACTTAAGGCCAGTGTTCTACCACTTGAGACACAGATCCACTTCCAGATTTCTGTTACTTAGAAATAAGAATCTCACAAAGTTTCTTACCAAGGCTGGCTTCAAACTGTGCTACTCAGATCTCAGAGTCCTAAGTAGCTTGGATTACAAGTATGAGACACTAGTACCTGGCTTGATCAGTTTCTAGCTTAAAAACCCTCTATAATATAAAGCCCAGCCACACAGTTATACAAATAACACTACCACTTATAGACCACTACAGCCACAACTGGCAAATGACACACAGTCACTATGTGACACAACTGTAATTTTAAGTAACAGGAACTTGCCAAGAAACAGCCTGGAAGGGGACCCTTCAAGACAGTATCATTGCACACAGGGGTGTGGATTGTTTGTTTGCATTTATTTTGCGTTTTCTTTTTTAGTTACTGCATCTTTCAATCTCTGTGAAGAACTCATTACAGGAATGTGTATGTAAAACAGACCAAAACAACAGCAACCAAAAAAACTGCCACAATTTGGTTAACTATGGGCCATATGTACTATGGGCATGCCATATTATTATAACAGAACTGAAAACTTCCTGCTACTCAGTGGCTCTGTTGCCATGGTAATGTCGCAGTGGCAGTGCAATGTTCATGTGTGTTGTGTGCCAATGTTGGGTTCAACAGCCTCCTGTGCTGTCACTGTTGTGGGTACAATTAGACACAGTACAGCACTAGTGAAGATGACAATGGTACTCATGGTACTGGTTTATACCATTACCATGTTGTATGTTTACTTGTTGTTTTAGAGTGTGTTCCTTCTACTTGTGTTCCTTAAAGTGTGTAGTGATATGCCAGAATCAGCCATACACATCTCGCTTCTGCTGTGCCTCTTGATCACATTGAACAATTGACCCAGACCATTACTGTTCATGAAAGTACCACCTGGGGTGTCTGTATAATGATGAAATTTCCTATGGGCACTTTCATAGGAGATATCTTTCTCGTTGTTTAAGGGGTATGTGACTGCAATCGGCTTTTCTTGTTTGTTTTATTTTGCTTTTGCAGTACTGGAGTTTGAACTCCAGGGCCTACCTCTTACTAGGCAGAAACTCTATTGCTACATCATGTCTCCTGTCCTGTTTTTCCTGGTTATGTTTGAGATACAGTCTCCTTTCCTGCCATGATGAGTGCCTTGACTACAATTTGCCCTTATTAGGCTTCCTGGCTTTGCTGGGCTGACAGGTGTATGCCACTGCATCCTGCTTCTATTCATTCAATGGAGTCTGACAGACTTTCCTGCCCAGCATAGCCTGGAGCCACAGTCTTCCCAGTTCCAGTCTCCCACATAGCCTAGGATAACAGGCAATGCCATTGCACTTCACTAGGGTTGAGAAGGGGCTGTGTGGGCTTTTCTACTGCAGCTGGCCTCAAACCCAGACCTTCTCATCCTCATTCTCTGGTAGTTTGGATTATACCAGCATCTGATGTCAGTAAGTTATTTTTTAAACAAAATGGTAATCAGTGAGATCTGCATATCAGCAGCCTATAAGAAGAAGAGCCTATAGAAGGATAAACTCCCCATGTCTACAGATGTGATAATAAACTAATGATTCACAAGCCATCACTCTGGAGTTCTAATTGTTATTAACTATGCAGTGACTTTGGCCAAGTCTTTCTGTCTCCAAGGCCCGGTCTGTAAATGGGGCTATTTTCAATGTTGAAAATATAACAAACGTGTAGAACAATGGCAACTGTCATCTGCTG
>NW_025961118.1:2087-3000 GCF_023159225.1 Perognathus longimembris pacificus | reverse complement strand
TCCTAGGGATTACAGTGGGTTTGACTCAGTTCAAAGCTTCTTTTATTTTCGTAAGAATTTCATGAAGCTGTCTCATCAAGGATACCTACACCAGAATTTCCAGGAAGAAACAGAGGTTCTTAATGCAATTTTCCCAAATGGAGCAGCATATTGTATGGGACAGATGAATTCTGACTGTTGGTACTTGTTTACTTTGGATTTCACAGAGAGTCAGGTAATCCGCCAGCCAGATTAATCCCTGGACATGTTGATGAGTGACCTTGACCCAGCAATAATGGACCAGTTCTACATGAAAGATGGTGTTACTGCAAAGGATGTCACTCGTGAGAGTGGAATTCGGGCCTGATACCATGTTCTGTCATTGATGCCACACTGTTCAAGCCTTGTGGGTATTCAATGAATTGAATGAAATCAGATGGAACTTACTGGACTATTCACATCACTCCAGAACCAGAATTTTCTGTTAGCTTTGAAACAAACTTAAGTCAGACCTCCTATAATGACCTGATCAGGGACGTTGTGAAAGTCTTCAAGCAGGAAAATTTGTGACCACCTTGTTTGTTCATCAGAGTTCTAAATGTCGCACCGTGCTTTCTTCTTCTCAGAAGATCAAAGGCTTCAAATGTCTTCATTACCAGAGTGCTATGTTCAATGATTACAATTTTGTTTTAACCAGCTTTGCTAAAAAGCAGCAACAACAGCAGAACTGATTAAGAAAAATAAAGAAAAAACGCAAAAAAATAAGGCACATAGATGCTGGTGGCTGCTTTCTAGACGTTGATTCCGGCGGTCATGCTTTCCACAACCAACACTTGTAGTTGCAAAAAGCCCTAGATGTAATCATAGTGTAATCATGTTGAAGTGTATGCATTATTGTATCAAGGAGTTAGATGTCTTGCATGAATGGTCTCTT
>NW_025961118.1:0-1987 GCF_023159225.1 Perognathus longimembris pacificus | reverse complement strand
GGAAGGGGATACAAGAACATCATCAATAATAGAAACTACGGTTTCACATCGCATGTTGAAAGTGATTACAACAGTGATATGACAGTCGTTTCCATAACATGGAGTTCATTTCACTTAGCATCATCTTATGTGTTCATAAGGGCTATTGGGCTCTTGTGATCCTTGAAAAAACCAGACTTGTTAAGGCTTAACAAAACTTTCAGAAAAAGTATTTGGGCAACCTCTCACATCATTAAGTAAACAAATAAATATAAAATCCTCAACTTTAAAAGTTAATTATTTCATAAGGAGCACAGTACAGTTTCTATATGAACGTATGCTAAGTATAACTTGGTCATTTAAATCACAATGTCAAATAAAATTATAAGACACTTCTAAATATAGCTGGCATCTTATAAAATTATCATAGTTTATGTTTTAAATTGGGTGTATTCTTGCTTTAAAATTGTTACAAAGCTATAGTATATTTATCCAAACATTACCATTTGATATATTATTCTATTTTAGCTCCACTTCATCTTTCTACCCAGTTTTTAAAAAAAAACCCTGCAAATGGTAATTACTTAAAAGATGAATGGCGTGAGGATAGGGAATGTAGCTCCATGGTAGAGCATGTGCCTGGCATGTGTGAAGTCCTGGGGGGGACCTCCCAACCTCCTCACCCCAAAAAGATATCAGCAGGGAACCCAAGGAATCTGTGTCAACTAAACCGAAGGAAGACAGCAGCGTGCGCTTGCTGGGCGCGCTGCAGTGGGTGCAGTAACTCGCGAGGACTCTGGGCGCCGCTGTTGACCCGCCGTGAGAAGCAGGCTCCGCGCGCTCGCTCGCCACTCGCCGGGCTCCGGCTGCACAAAGACCCCGCGCTCCTGCAAACCGGCTCCTGGGCTACAAGCAAGACTCACCCCGGAATGTAAGGAGCCCAAGCCGCGGAGGATCCCCGCCGCCACGGAGAGACGAGGGGGAGCCCGCTGGAACACGGGACGTGTCCGGGGAAGGATCTGGGGGGAATCCCAGGGAACAATGGCCGCGCGAAGGCGACCCGAGCACCTCGCGCTGGTCCTTCTCGGCTGCTTCCTGTGGCTGCCCGGGGAGTCCGGAGCCCGGCAGATCCGCTACTCCGTGCCCGAGGAGCTGGACAAAGGCTCGTTGGTGGGGAACCTGTCCGGGGACCTGGGGCTGGAGCCGCGGGCGCTGGCGCAGCGCGGGGTGCGCATCGTCTCCAGAGGTCGGGCGCAGCTGTTCGCGCTGAGCGCGCGCAGCGGCGGCTTGGTGACGGCGGGCAGGATCGACCGCGAGGAGCTCTGCGCCCAGAGCGCGCGCTGCCTGCTCCACTTCAACGTCCTCGTGGAGGACCAGGTCACGCTGTTCGGGGTGGAAGTGGAGGTAACGGATGTCAACGATAACGCCCCCCAGTTCCAAGCGGAGAATCTAGACGTCAAGATTAACGAAAACGTCGCCCCGGGGACGCGCTTTCCTCTCCCGGAAGCGCTGGATCCGGACGTGGGCGCGAACGCGCTGCAGAGCTACCAGCTCAGCCCCAGCCTCCACTTCTCGCTGCGCGTGCAGAGCCGCGCCCAGGGCGTCAAGTTCCCGGAGCTGGTGCTCGAGCGCGCCCTGGACCGCGAGGAGGAGGCCGTGCACCACTTGGTGCTCACGGCCTCGGATGGGGGCGACCCCCCTCGATCTGGAACTGCCCTCATCACTGTCACTGTCTTCGACGCCAATGACAACGCGCCCGTCTTCACCTTGCCTGAATACCGGGTGAATGTTCCAGAGAACCTGCCCGTAGGCACTCGGTTGCTAACAGTCACTGCCACCGACAAGGATGAAGGAGCCAACGGAGAAGTGACATATTCCTTCCGAAAACTACCGGACACACAGTTGTTGAAATTCCAACTGGACAAAAATACCGGGGAAATAAAAATATCCGAAAATCTAGATTATGAAGAAACGGGTTTCTATGAAATAGAAATACAAGCAGAAGACG